>NW_026571207.1:35605961-35615961 GCF_026225935.1 Boleophthalmus pectinirostris
GCACACACACACACACACACACACGCACGCACACACACACAACACACACACACACTCACACACGTGCACACATTTACACACACATGCACAGGGCTTTCTCCTCTGATGGAATGTAACAGCTGGTGAAATGTCAGCCTGGCCTTTTCTCACATAGGGGTGGGAGCCTGGATGTGCCCAGCGCTCCACACACTCCACACACTCCACACACTCCACACACTCCACACACTCTACACACTCTACACACTCCACACACTCTACACACTCTACACACTCCACACACTCCACACACTCCACACACTTTACACACTCCACACACTCCACACACTTTACACACTCCACACACTCACATGTTTGTGTTTATAATGCATCATTGTTAGTACAGACGGAGCAGATGTGTTCAGAGTCGATGATGCTCATAAATGATCATCATGATCATTTAGTCATTATTAGTATTATTTGTATTTAAAAGTGCACACTGTATTTGTCACCTGCTTGTCTCCATGGAGATGTTATTGTTTTGCCTGGAATGTTTCACAGTATGAACTAATCTATCCTCCAAATATTGTGTTTTTATTACTCAAAAATGCTCTATATGTTTTATGCCACCCTTATGAACATTCTAAGCAAAGCAATGACCCTAAACTCACCCTTCATCAGAAAAGTGACATAGTGCTCTTTAATTAAGATAATAGCTATATTAATAACATGTGTGCCTACTGGTTTAAAATGACAAAACAATCACACTCCCAGTATTCAGTAAGATCTTTATGCTTTACTCAGACACTTAGTAAGATATTCAAAACCCTGGTTTATCATTTTTTGTTTTCATCAGTGAAATCATGCAAGGCATTACAACCTGGTTCTAAACTTTTTTATTTTTTTAACATTTATATGTAAGCAGACACAATTTTGGCAATAGTTGAAAAATATAAGATGCTAAAACTTACAGTTATATAAGTAAACTAAAAGAAATTTCAAGTTCCATTTCTTTTTCCTGTGCTTATCCGTGGCTCTGAGCTAGGATGTGCAGACTTCTCCTTCCACACACACTTCCACCATCTCTTCCAGGGAGATTCTGAGCCATTCCCAGGCCACAGAGAGACACAGCCCCTCCAGCATGTCCTGGCTCTTCCTTGGAGCCTCCTCTAAGTGGATCTCATGCTCCTACCATCCCAGGTCTGATTTACTGCAGAGAACACAGCTCCAGCTGCGATTATACAGGGACCGGACCTGAGCAAAGGGCCCTGGACCCCATAGTCCTGCAGAGTCCCCCACAGGACACCACCCCCCACAGGACACCACCCCCACAGGACACCACCCCTACAGGACACCACCCCCACAGGACACCATGAGGAACACAGTCAAATAGCTTCTCTAGATCCACAAAGCACATGTGGACTGGCAGGACAAACTCCCATGAACTCTCGAGCACCTGATGGAGAGTATAGAGCTCCTGCTCCTGCTGGGCTCCCCCTGAGTTCAAGGTCAGATTCTACTCTCCCGTACTCTAGAATAGATATTAGGCTGTGATCCCCCTGTATCTGATGTATTACCATCGTGACAAACAACAGAGACCTTACGACCACATCTACGAGCAGCCACATCAACAATGGAGATGGAAAACATGGTCCACTACTGTCCCAGCCTCCCAGGGGATCAGGGAGCTGAAGATCCTTCTAACAAAGGGCTCTAGACATTTCCAACAGAGCTCCATGATGGCTCTACCACCCTTTTCACCCCGGTGTGTCCAAAACACACATTTCAAATGGATTCTGCTAAATGTAAAATTTTTCCTGTTTAAGTGTAGAGTGTTAAGGACAAAATGTTCTAGACCTCCTTTTGGCCTTGGCCCACAGTTTAGGAAAATTTGCTGTAAATAACAGAGATCTGATTCTTGAAATTATCAGAGGGTTACAGATGTGACACTAATTAGCAGCAAAGCAACAAGAATTCATTAAATAAAGAAATCTTGCAATTAATGATTGATCAGGTTAATTAAGTGTGTGGGGGAATGGGAGGGGGGATAAAGATGCCAGTAACTGAGTGTAATTAGGACATGAGCGCAGAGGAGATAGCACAGACACAGAGACAGCACAGAGACACAGAGGGTCTGCACAGAGACACAGAGACACCACAGAGACACAGAGACAGCACAGAGACACAGAGACACCACAGAGACACAGAGACAGCACAGAGACACAGAGACACCACAGAGACACAGAGACACAGAGACACAGAGACACCACAGAGACACAGAGACACAGAGACACAGAGACACAGAGACAGACACAGAGACACAGAGACACAGAGACACAGAGACACACAGAGACACAGAGACAGAGAGGGTCTGCACAGAGACACAGAGACAGCACAGAGACACAGAGACACCACAGAGACACAGAGACAGCACAGAGACAGAGAGGGTCTGCACAGAGACACAGAGACACAGAGACAGAGACACAGAGACACCACAGAGACACAGAGACACAGAGACACAGAGACAGCACAGAGACACAGAGACACCACAGAGACACAGACACATAGAGACACAGAGACACAGAGACAGCACAGAGACACTGCTCTGTCACATAACCCCAGATGAATGAAGGTCAGAAGATCTACTACTCTTATCTGTGGGTGGTGATACAGGCCTCTTTGTGTAAAACTGATTTTAAGGACTCTAAACTAGGCCCCCTAGAAGTGATTTTTAGTAGTTCCTGAATGAAAATTGTTATGATTGTCAATGGGAATGACATCCATAGTATCATATTTCTATATTTCTATATATATTTCTTCAAGCGTCTCTGTTTAATCTTTACAATCTTTGTACCTAAAGCACACTTACTAGTCTCTAGGCTTACCACTTGTACTTCTCTACTTCACTTGTACTTCACCACCTGTTTTTATATTTTTGTTTTTAACTTTTTAATTGTATAATTGTACGAAGACAATAATTGTATTGGAGAATGGTCCACACAAATACAGTTTGAACATTGCCTCTCATATTTCGTATTTTAGATACTCAAAAAACCCGATCATAACTGGGCTGCTCATGTGCATGTAAACACAACAGGAGCCGGAGTCAGAAGCGTCAGGAGGACTTCCTGTTAGGAATGCGGTGGGTAGCGTGTTAACTATGTCCGTTTATACATACAGTCCATGGTTCCGGCCCAGAGAAAGTGAAGACATGTCTCTAAATGTGTCAGTGATAATTGTCAGCGAGGGGGCTGGGGCCGGGCCCTCTGGGAAAAGGGAATACATATGAGAGGTAAGTCAATTAAAGAGGCACTGCTTCTGCCCTGAGCCAAGTGGAGCAAGTCACAGCCAATCAGAGCTCTGAGGTGTCAGACAGAGAGTGTAAAAACACGTATGCAAAGGTCATGACCTCAATTGTGATCAGACAATTCATTTTAGCATTCATTTACAAAGTAGACTTTATCTGGAAAGTGATCAGTTAGTTGATTGTTAGTGTCAACTGCTGTCAAATTCAACAAAAACAAAAACTGATTTCTTTGACTTTGCCCTTGAGCAAATGATGCTTACCAGAGTTAACAATTTAAATTACTATGTCAGAGGTAAGAAAAGAAAGGGATGGGGTGGGGGGGTACGTTCATGTACACACCCTCCTCGTGGAAAACACACGAAGAAATGCATATGATGCAGCTTTTAAGTTAAAGGCAGTTCATGTGGCTGTGGAAGAAGGAAATCGAGCTGCAACACATGAGCTCGGCATCAATGAGTCGATGGTGAGACGTTGGCGACGGCAGCGTGACAAACTGACTCGATGCAAAAAGACGACAAAAGCTTTCAGACACTGGCACTGTTCGGAAAAAGCATGTACCGGTATTTAATAATAATAATTTAAAAAATCTTTCTGTATACCACCTTTCTGTGTAAATATCTTGTGTTTAATTTCATATTCTTGATTCAGGCCACTAAGGGCCCGCGTTTTTAAGGAATAAATATACAAATTAAAATAAAAGCCATGTTCGCATTGCTGGCAGCTCCCCAGAGGAGGAGGGGATATTAACAGGCTGCTTCTGCAAAGACAAAGTTTTTATATTTATTCCCTAAAAACCCTGGGCCCTAGTGGCCTGAATCAAGAATATGAAATTAAACACTTCTTCAAATGTTAGATTTATTTCTAATGTAATTTACTTGCCCAAACCTGATGTGATGCACAGTAGTTTCATTAGTGAGATGTGATGTGTGTGTACTGAAGGGGGAGTGACTAATGTGGGAGCAAACGGGAAGGGGACTCAGAGCGTCAAAAATAAAAGTGAAACTTAAAAAAACATGTAATGGGTTGTTTTTGCAGAATTCAGCATTTTCAAAACATAAAAGGTGACATGGTGATCAACAGTTAGTCAATCGCCCATAGAAATAAAATATCTGGGCTCTTCTTTAAACATTTGTTTCTTGAATTTTAACAAAAGTAGATCATTATTTAAAGGTACAACATGTAACTTTCTGGAGGTAGCACATCACTTGCATGATTCTGTGGAAATAGGCAGTTAAATACTATAGAACATTGTCTTTGCAGATAGATACATTCTATGCCGTACTGTTAAGATTATAGCCAAAAGAGTCACAATTCTGTGGAATCAAGCAGAAAGCCCTCCTCCAGGTTAGGTTTGTGGAGATGCAAGCCACCTCACAGTAAGAACACAGGTTTTTCTATGTCTATTTGTAATTAAATTTTTTGCCAAAAAGTTACATACTATGGCTTTAACATTTGGTTCATTGTAAACTACAGCAGTGATATAAAATGGCTTGATAACAGAAATGAGAGAGTGACTGACAGGTCGTGTGTGAGATGGACCTCACCGTCCACAGCAGCAGATCAGCATTTGGTGTTTGTCTGTGAAAACAAAATGGCTAGACTTGAACTGTGTGTGTTTGACTTGGAGTCTTGATATTTCAAATAATAACTAGGATGTGGGTGGAGATTGGGAGTTGGTGAAACAGAAATTTTCTAAGCACTCAAGCCTCAAATGCAGCTCAAAATGACTGAAAACAGCACATGTCAGTCCCACAATGCACCTTGAAAAATAGTGCAGAGATCACTAAAGGCCACCACATGACACTGTTTTCTGATCTGTGTCCTACTGTTGTCTCCTCATCACAAACAGACCTGGAGTTGTGTTTTGTTTCATTCACACATTTAACATGTTTAACATTTAGGCAGAGTTCTTCTGTCAAACAGAAAACCCTCTGTTTCACCTTAAAACAGGAAGTGCTCTGTAGTGTTGAGTGTAAACTCCATTTATCTTCACTTGAATCATTTGGAAAATGATTCAAGTAGAATTGGCTATGTGATCTGAACTAAAGGTAAAAAGAACTGAAAACTACCCCCTCATGACATCACAAGGTGAAACAGAGCATTCTGACCTTTAGAGATGTAGACGGACTAAATATTTATCAGAGAAAGATGAGCGTTGAGTTGTAAAACAGAATCCCTCTGCCTATGTCATCAACACGGACAACTCCATCCATTTTTCTGACAGTTTAAAGCTTCATTTAACACAACAAAGAGATGTCATTTATTTTCTTTAGTCTAGTCATGACTATTGTGTCATTTAGACAGGTTTAAGCCTTTATAATATCGTTGTTAGGTAACAACTATAACAGCCTGCAGATGCATTGTGTTATACTTTTATTTTGTTTTATTTAATGTAACGTTAATATAATCCAGGTAGGTCCATTAAGAACCAGTTTCATCTTTTTTAATAAACACAAACCTGGCAAATTGTATAAGGCAGAGGTGGGGAGCCAAAATCCAGCTCAAATCTTGGGGTATCTTCCACCAAACCTGACCTGTCCTGACCTGTGGACCAAAATGAATCAAAATGATCATTTTCAAAATGTCCGGGTGAGATTTTATACAGAAACAATAGAGCAACATTTCATATTTTTATACAATACACTGTATTGGGAAGGTGACTTTTAAAATGTATTCCCTATATGATTACAGATTACACACCCCAAAATGTAGTTTGTAACTTAATCCATTAAATTACTTAAGGTGAGTAATGTAATCTGAATACTTTGGATTACTTGATTTGCTGAGAAGCAAAGACAAGGATATCTTCACATAAGATGTTTTATCTAAAGAAAATAAAAAGGTCGAGTCTTTACTTAACCAAATTAAAAATATTATTGATAGAAGACGAGGACACACGGTCTGCACAGCATGATTTAGTCCTGTTAAATCCTGTTTTAGACCTGGTTTTAGACCTGGTTTAGAACTGGTTTAGTCCTTGTTTAGACCTGATTTAGACCTGGTTTTAGTCCTGCTTTAGTCCTGCTTTAAACCTGGTTTAGACCTGGTTTTAGTCCTGCTTTAGTCCTGGTATAGACCTGGTTTAGATCTGGTTTTAGTCCTGGTTTAGTCCTGTTAAATCCTGATTTAGACATGGTTTAGAACTGGTTTAGTCCTGCTTTAGTCCTGCTTTAGTCCTGGTTTAGTGTCCGGCAATGAGTGGAATTACTGAGAAAAAAAACAAAACAGGTGAAAACAGGTAAATACCGCCGTGTAATCCATTTATTTCAACAAAGAAACTGTAATCCAATTACCACTCACTGAAACAGTAACTGTAACTGAATACAGTTACTTATAATTTGTACTCTGATTACGTAACTCCGGTACATGTAATCTGTTACTCCCCAACACTGACAATACATGTATGACCACAGAGAATTTTACATACATCTTACATACCTTATGCATCTAAATAAATTAGTAAGGATTACACAACTCAGCTTTAACACACCGGTGTAGAGTCTAGAACACCACCATGTGCACTGGAGTGTGTTAAAACTGTGTGACGCACTGCTCCTCATTGATTAATCCACTTATACCATGGTCCCACCAACTGAAAATAGTTCAGTTCTAAATCTGACCACCTTTTGGCTCTCCATGAATGTTCCAAACATAAGTTATTGCTGTTTTAGTTGAAGTTAGGACTATTACAGAAATAATACATGACAGTTAGCATTAGAATTACCATATTATCATTTCAGTTAACTTGTGTTTACCAAAAGGAGTAATTTATTCTGAGATACAAACCCTAACCCTCATTTTCATATTAATTCAGGCATTTGGTCATATTCATTTTAAGGAAACAAATGGATCGAAACTGTTGCTATTTATTTTATTGGCTGTAAATTGACACCCCCCGTTAGAATGTTGTTACCTCATCAAGAACGTATGGAGTTGTGTTTTGTTCATTCGCACATGTTTTCTCTGTAATTCTTTATTATTAGTGCCTGCATCTCCAAAGCCCCAAATGCTCTGTTCCACCTTGTGATGTCATGTAATGGTAATTTTCAAGTCAACAGCTCCTTTGCCTGTTGTTCAGAAAATTGTAAATTCCAGGGTTAAAATCATCCATATGATTCTGGTGAAGGTGTGTGGAGTTTAAAAACACAGTGAAGCACTTCCTGTATTACCACATGACATCACAAGGTGGGGTGTTTTCAGTTTGAGAAAAGAACTAAATGTGCAGGTTTATGTGTTAAACATGTGAATGAAATAAAACACAACTCCAGGTCTGTTTGTGATGAGGAAACTACATTAGCACATAGAACATCAGAAAAAAAGTGTCATATGAGCCCTTTAAAACGGCTCAGTAAATATATTTTTTTCTATAAATCTGTAGGTTTGTGCAAGAAACACAAATGTTCTAATCATTTCATATTGTCAACTTAAGCATTTGTCATTTGTAGACCTACTCACAGTGGCAGGAGTAACCACGACTTGAATCAAGTCAAAGTACTGTTACTTCAATAAACATACGATCAAGTCGGAGTAAAAAGGTAGTGTCTGTTAACATGCATGCATGGCGCGGTTCTGCTCGTGCGTCAGTGCGCTCAGGATGGAGCACCACTAGGGGGAGCAGTCGGTCTTTACCTCAGCCCCGCGCGCCTCTGAGCCCGGCGCTACAGTGAGCGAGGACAACGGAAGAATTGTGTAAAAATGCACAATCCCCGCTTCAAACAGAGCCGTAACACCAAATGGAGAGTGATCAAGTGGCCAGCATAAAAGTAAGAAATGTCACATGAGTTATTAAGCGCTTATTATAATTATTATTCTAATGCTGTGAGATGTGTTTTCATCTGTGCACCTCACACCATCCACAAAAAGGAAGAGCAAACGGTAAAGTCACACACATTCATTATTAATTAATTGTAATTGGACAGCATCAGCCGGCTTCAAATCAGCTGTCCATAGATTCATTCTACAGGTGAGTGTGTGCTGAGCACAACACCTCCCTTCTGCAGATACCAGCGGCTCCTCGCGCAGTTTGTGTCACTTTGCGCCTTCTCCCGCTGCTGATTGGAGCCACTGTGGCCCAGACATCCTTCCGCTGTGCTCAAACATCACTTGTGGAGGCTATGGTGGAGGCTATGGTGGAGGCTATGGTGGAGGCTATGGTGAAGGCTATGGTGGAGATGAAAGCCTCCACCATGTACACACGGGACCGGGGCTTACAGGACTATCCACGGCTTCTACATGTCAGAGGACCGGCCTCAGAGGGACCGATAACCGATAGGCCTTCACCCACACGCAGACAGAGTTTGACAGAGGAGAGAGAGAAAGAAGGAGAGAGAGTCTGAGCGGGGCGGGCTCTGTGCTGACTGAAGACTCTTGTGTCCAATCAGAGCCTACCCTGAGCGTGCGTGCGAACCGCGGGGGCTATGGGGGGAGGCTCCGCAGCGGAAAAGAGAAACAGTGATGTGAGTGTCCTCAGTGGAGAGTGGACCGCAGCAGCGCACAGCGGAGCAGCGCACAACGGAGCTCCTCACGTACTCTGTGGATGTAGAGCAGCGCACAGCGGAGCTCCTCACGCACTCTATGGATGTAGAGCAGCGGGCGCCGCCTCAGGGATGTGACACTTTGAGCTGATGCGGCACTGACGCGGACACGGAGACGCACTGTAGTTACGCGCCGCGACTCTCTGATGGGACCGCCACAGAGCCGGACTTTGGAGCTGGTCATGGAGAGTGCGCAGTGACATGGATAGTGCGCAGTGACGTGCGGCGCGCGGATCGCTTTTGCTCTTTTCACTAAGTGCGCTTTTCTCTGGCGATGTCTGTGCTGTTGCTCGCGCTGTGCCTCGCGGATGGAGTACTCGGACAGATCCGCTACTCGGTGCCGGAAGAGGCAGAGCACGGCACGCTCGTGGGGAATATCGCAGAGGACCTGGGGCTGGACCTGACCAAACTAGCGTCCCGCCGTTTCCAAGTGGTGCCCAACTCCCGCAGCCCGTACCTGGAGGTCAACCTGGAGAACGGTGTGCTGTTTGTGGCCAATCAAATCGACCGGGAGAAGATCTGTAAGCAGAGCGCGAGCTGCCAGCTCAACATGGAGGTGTTTCTGGAGGACCCCCTGGAACTGTTCCGAGTGGAGATCGAGGTAGTGGACATTAACGACAACCCGCCGAGCTTTCCCGAGACGGACATCACGGTGGAGATCTCCGAGAGCGCAACTCCGGGCACGCGCTTTCCGCTCGAAAGCGCTTTTGATCCGGACGTGGGTTCCAACGCTTTACGCACGTACGACATCACTACAAACAACTACTTTCACCTGGACGTACAGACGCAGAGTGACGGAAACCGCTTTGCGGAGCTGGTTCTGGAGAAGTCTTTGGACCGGGAGCAGCAAGCGGCGCACCGGTACGTGCTGACGGCTGTGGACGGGGGCCAGCCTCCTCGCACCGGGACCGCGCTGCTGGTGGTCAAAGTGTTGGATTCTAACGACAACGTGCCCGTGTTTGAGCAGCCCGTGTACAGCGTGAGTCTGACCGAGAACGCGCCCGCGGGCACGCTGCTCATCCAGCTCAACGCCACAGACCAGGACGAGGGTCCTAACGGGGAGGTGCTGTACTCCTTTAGTAACCACATCTCCAGTCGCGTCAAGGACCTGTTCAGCATCGAGCCGCGCACGGGGCGCGTGGAGGTGCGCGGGGAAGTGGACTTTGAGGAGAGCGGACTGTAC
>NW_026571207.1:35620961-35641491 GCF_026225935.1 Boleophthalmus pectinirostris
GTTTCACTCATAACAGAGATTTACTTTATTGATCCCGAGAGAAATTAAGGTTTTACTGCTGCAACATTTCCACTGTGTGTCTGTGTCCTTTGTGTCTCAGTCAAAGGTCTCAGGTCAGTTTAACAGGAGGACTGGTCAGGGAGGGTCAGCAGATCCTGTGGAAGAGCCCAAAGTGTCCCTCCTCAGTGTCCTGCAGCGTCACAGGAGAGTCCAGGGGGAGCCAGGTGACCACAACAGGAAAGGCCTCATTCTTACTTCTGGTATTTCGATTGGTGACAATATGGTTCGTTCACTCAAAGTGTTTCTTGTGGAAACTCTTGGAGTATTTCCTGTGGAAGGTCTTCTGCCACATTTGCTGCCACACAAGGAGTAAAAATCCTGTAGCAGCTCAAATATCCGGAGCTAGTTCCTCTGCCTCATGCATGATCTTCATGGATACAGGAAAAACAAACAGCTCACGTCACAGAATCCAGCAGTTCCTAACCTGTGTCCTTTGACCTTCACATACTGCACTTCTATGTGCACTAGTGTGTGCGTGTGTGTGTGTGTGTGCGGGGGGGACCTTCCTCCATTGCTGGGACCTAAATCCATTATTATTACTATTGAGGGGGAACTATATTTTTATCCCTTAAGTACAGTACATTTTTCCACAGGGTTTAGTTGATCTAAGTTTACTCAAATAGGGGGCATGTTATAGTTAAGTTGTTAGTTGTTAGAGTGTTTTAGTGATCTCTCCTGTGCCCTGTTCAAACTCTTCTTATGGTTAGCTGTAAGATTCTGTACACAGCTCCGCCCACAAAATATACAAAAGCACGATACAAAACAATACACTGAAACCTATAAAACTGGAGTGTCGAAACTTTTTTCATCAAGGGCCACATATCTAAGCACAGACGAATCAGAGGGCTGATCAAGGGCCGTAGACTGGTGCTCAGTACAGTGAATAATTGAAATATGTGCATGTTTAACACGTTAGAATGAACCATCATTCTAACGTCTTTTTCTAAAGTCTTTATTCATGCTAAGATCCTTAAAGCCACACACTAAATATTAAATATTAGCTTTATCAAGGTAGATTTTTTAAAAACTTGCAGTAAAAAGTTCATTTTTAATTGATGCAAGGTAATTTGAGCCAATTCACCTGTAAGCCTGAGGCAAGTAGTGACTATAGCATCATTTCCTTAGGGCCAGTACGGGACCACTTTGAAAGTCGTTGGATAATCAGCAGCACTCCAATAGCGACGCACACGGGGCAGCATGTAAATAATGCCAACCATGTAACTGAAACTGAAAACACATCCAATATTCAGAGCGGGCCATCTACAGTGTCTTAAAGCTAAAGTGCGTAATAATAAATCCACATTTAGTCAAAGTCTACTGTGTCCAGGTAAAGTTGAACATAAACCAAACTCCACGAACCTCCTCCTTGGTCCTGGTAAAAGTGTAAATCCCAAATGTGGTGTATAAATACAGTGTGGACGACATGTGAGGAAAGATGCAGCCAAACGTATAATAAACCTCCACCTGCATACAAGTAACTGCATAGTAAAAGAGTAAAGTTATTGATCAAAACTACAGCATGTGCTCTGCGGCGATGTATTTGCTTTTACGGAAAAAAATAAATGAATCAATTAATGAATCATTGCATTTATATAGCACCTTTCAAGATACCCAAAGTGCTTTACTTTTTTTTTTTATTATTCATTCACTCCACACTCAGTGGTGGCAAGCTACTACTGAAAAGTGAAACATAAGCGTGAAACAAAGTTAAAATGTGAGGATCAGCTGTGCATGCTGGTTCATTTACATGTATGTGCTTTTGAGTAATGTTTAAACATTGATCTGTATTGATTCTCCAGTCTTTTGACAGCTGACACACCGTTGGGTGTGTCTTTCAAAACCTGTGTAACACCCAAAACAGCCTGGGCCCATTGTGATGGAAATACTCCCCTGGTGGAGCTGGGCCCTCCTACAGTGTGTGTGTGTGGTTGTGCCCGCTCTGAGGACAGTGTGTGTGTGGTTGTGCCCGCTCTGAGGACAGTGTGTGTGTTGTTGTGCCCGCTCTGAGGACAGTGTGTGTGTGTGGTTGTGCCCGCTCTGAGGACAGTGTGTGTGTTTGGTTGTGCCCGCTCTGAGGACAGTGTGTGTGTGTGGTTGTGCCCGCTCTGAGGACAGTGTGTGTGGTTGTGCCCGCTCTGAGGACAAGTGTGTGTGTGGTTGTGCCCGCTCTGAGGACAGTGTGTGTGTGTGGTTGTGCCCGCTCTGAGGACAGTGTGTGTGTGGTTGTGCCCGCTCTGAGGACAGTGTGTGTGTGGTTGTGCCCGCTCTGAGGACAGTGTGTGTGTGTGGTTGTGCCCGCTCTGAGGACAGTGTGTGTGTGTGGTTGTGCCCGCTCTGAGGACAGTGTGTGTCTGGTTGTGCCCGCTCTGAGGACAGTGTGTGTGTGGTTGTGCCCGCTCTGAGGACAGTGTGTGTGTGGTTGTGCCCGCTCTGAGGACAGTGTGTGTGTGTGGTTGTGCCTGCTCTGAGGACAGTGTGTGTGTGTGGTTGTGTCCGCTTTGAGGACAGTGTGTGTTTGGTTGTGCCAGCTCTGAGGACAGTGTGTGTGTGTCTGGTTGTGCCTGCTTTCGTGCCCACTCGGTGTATGTCCCTAAACACTGTGCCCTCTGTGTTTTAGACTAAACACCCACGCTCAGAGCTGAGTTACCTGGTGGACCGACCCAGACGAGTAAACAGGTACAAAGCACACTACACACTGCACACTACACACAGCACACTGCACACAGCACACTGCACACAGCACACTATGCACAGCACACTGCACACTACACACAGCACACTGCACACAGCACACTGCACACAGCACACACACACTACACACTGCACACCCACACTGCACACTGCACACACACACTGCACACTGCACACACACACTGCACACTGCACACACACACTGCACACCGTACACACAGACACACTGTTTTGACCACAAAAGCCTCTTTTTTACCATGAAATATCCAAAAGGTAAATGCTTCACAACACAAATCTGCATTTGAACAAGGTCCATTTACATAGTGTGATTTACATAGAAAATATCATGTATATTTTGCATATCACGTGTTATTATGTGTGTTAAGTGCATGCGACAGGTTAGACTCGTTTCTCTAAAACGTAGTTCACATGAGGATGGAACGAGATGAGACACGAGATCGGGGTCCACGGGAACAAGATGAGATTAATTGGATTTTTAAAATAACATTGTATTTTGAATATAGGTTATGTGCTGATAGAGCTATCAAAAAAAAAAAAAAAAAAAAAAAAAAAAAAAAGAAGACAAAATTAAGTCATTTTCATGTCGTTGCCTAAATGCACTAAACAGCTTTTCTACTTTTAACACCAGTTGTGCAGTGTAAACCCCCACATGCATCACTACTGATTATTACAATGCATTTAATATACAATATGTCTGTTACACTTCATTTGTACTATTGAAATGATTAAGCTAAAACTGAAGTGCTTCTCTCCCTCTACTGCTGCTCTACATGCACAGTGCAGAGGGATACAGAGGAGGAGCGCATCTCTCTCCTTCTTTCTTACTTTAAACTTTAAAATTATGGATGAAGAAGGTCTAAATATCTTTGTGGATTTTTTTCAAACAAAGTTCAATATGGAAAACACCGCATGCTCTGCACAGTTTGCAGGTGAATTAGATGCGAAATATGTGATCATATTATTTTACCATCTTCTATAACCAACTTTAGCTCTGCCTCAGTGTTGATCCTATCTCTACGAAATAAAAACTGAGACAGAGTTTAAAGTGTTCTCTGTCTGAATATGTGCGCTACACGTCTCTGTGTGAAGGAGTCTTTTATGATATTCAACTTTCTGGAGCTTGAGCAGGCATAACCCTCATGTCTGTGCCAAACGTAAAGCCGGAGGAAGAAATCTGGTGAGATGGTTTTTCCTGTGCGTGCACAGTCTCGTGGCAATTTGATCCGAGAACTCAGCCCATCCCTAGTTAGCCCATCCCCATTATTAGATTTAAGAATTCACTACAAATCTTTTTTGGGGAAAATTATAGATCTCATTTTTAAATGCGGGCAGCAGATAGGCCATACATAAAGGTGTGTTACCTAGCTACCATAATGTAAGCAAGTGCCAAAACTTGCCTAAATTTCACAATAGTTATAATTTATAAAAACATATTAATATTCATATTAATATGAATATTAATTGTCAACAAAGAAAACAAAGGGTGGAGGATTTAAATATAAAATATAAAACAAAATTTTTAATTTAAGATATTTCACATTTTTTCCCTTACTTCATAATTCCATAGATCATACATTATATATGTGTAATCTTCTGTGTGTTCAAAATGGAGAAAATAATAAACATGAAAACCAATAAATGAGAGAGTGTGTAGCCTACAATTTTGCTCATCTGTGTGTGTGTGTGTGTTCTGTGTGTGTTACAGCTCAGCGTTCCAGGAGGCAGACCTGGTCAGCTCTAAGGACAGTGGTCATGGAGACAGTGAGCAGGGGGACAGTGACCACGACGCCACACACCGGGGACACTCCTCTGGTGAGAAATACTCCCACTACTGCACATACTAGTACTGCTATGTGTCTGCTACTGCCAATGTGTCTGCTCCCAACTGGTGTATAGTATATAGTATAGTGTGCAGTGTAGTGTGCAGTGTAGTGTGCAGTGTAGTGTGTAGTGTAGTGTGCAGTGCAGTGTAGTGTGCAGTGTAGTGTGTGTAGTGTGCAGTGTAGTGTGCAGTGTAGTGTGTAGTGTAGTGTGCAGTGCAGTGTAGTGTGTAGTGTAGTGTAGTGTGCAGTGTGCAGTGTAGTGTGCAGTGTAGTGTAGTGTGCAGTGTGCAGTGTGCAGTGTGCAGTGTAGTGTGCAGTGTAGTGTGCAGTGTGTAGTGTGCAGTGTGCAGTGTGTAGTGTGCAGTGTGCAGTGTAGTGTGCAGTGTAGTGTGTGTAGTGTGCAGTGTGTAGTGTGCAGTGTGCAGTGTAGTGTGCAGTGTAGTGTGTGTAGTGTGCAGTGCGTAGTGTCGAAAAAATTTACAATTTTTGGGGCATGACAGAAAGAGCTAAGCTTAAAGTTATTGATTTATTTTGTTATATTATATTCATATTAGAGAATAAATTCATTTTTCCTCATTTTTTAAAACTTAAAACTTTAATAAATCAGCCTTGGAATTAAATATGAAAATATTATCAAAATCTTGTTAAATACAAGACTGTAAAGTTTGGCATGTGTGTAGGTGCTACTTTATATTCTAATGTCTTTATGGGATAAAAATGCATTTTGAGCAAACGGCCTTTGAAATGACATTGTCTATGGAGGCAGGTCATGAACCGTGAAATGAAATAAAAGAACATTTTGTGTGTTTATTGGACAGTTTTGTTGTTTCCACATGAACGCTTCTTTGTTAAGAAACCAAACTGACCAAAAAACACACAAACAAAAAATCCCTCCTGGAAATGAAAGGAATGTCAGTGTAATATAAGGATGTGTGAAACTGTGCGAGTGTGTGTATGTGTGCTTGTGTGAGACTGTGTGTACTGTGTGTGTGTGTATGTATGTGTGAGCAGTTATTGAACCTGTTGTGATGCACTCCATGAGGCTGTTTGTGTGTGTGTGTGCTCTGTGAGGCTGTTTGTGTGTGTGTGTGTGCTCTGTGAGGCTGTTTGTGTGTGTGTGCTCTGTGAGGCTGTTTGTGTGATGTGTGCTCTGTGAGGCTTGTTTGTGTGTGTGTGCTCTGTGAGGCTGTTTGTGTGTGTGTGTGTTCTGTGAGGCTGTTTGTGTGTGTGTGTGCTCTGTGAGGTTGTTGTGTCTGTGTGCTGTGAGGTTGTGTGTGTGTGTGTGTGCTCTGTGAGGCTGTTTGTGTGTGTGTGTGTGCTCTGTGAGGTTGTGTGTGTGCTCTGTGAGGTTGTGTGTGTGTGTGTGCTCTGTGAGGCTGTTTGTGTGTGTGTGCTCTGTGAGGTTGTTTGTGTGTGTGTGTGTGCTCTGTGAGGCTGTGTGTGTGTGTGTGCTCTGTGAGGCTGTTTGTGTGTGTGTGCTCTGTGAGGCTGTGAGTGTGTGTGTGTGTGTGTGCTCTGTGAGGTGTTTGTGTGTGTGTGTTCTGTGAGGTTGTTTGTGTGTGTGTGTGCTCTGTGAGCTGTTGTGTGTGTGTGTGTGTTGTGTGCTGTTTGTGTGTGTGTTCTGTGAGGCTGTTTGTGTGTGTGTTCTGTGAGGCTGTTTGTGTTGTGTGTTCTGTGAGGTTGTTTGTGCGTGCGTGTGTGTTCTGTGAGGTTGTTTGTGTGTGTGTGTGTTCTGTGAGGCTGTTTGTGTGTGTGTTCTGTGAGGCTGTTTGTGTGTGTATGTGTGTTCTGTGAGGTTGTTTGTGTGTGTGTGTGTTCTGTGAGGTTCTGTGAGTGTGTGCGTGTGTGTGTGTTCTGTGAGGTGTTTTGTGTGTGTGTGTGTTCTGTGAGGTTGTTTTGTGTGTGTGCGTGTTCTGTGAGGTTGTTTGTGTGTGTGTGTGTGTTCTGTGTGTGTGTGTGTGTTCTGTGAGGCTGTTTGTGTGTGTGTGTGTGTGTCTGTGAGGTGTGTGTGTGTGTTCTGTGTTGTTGTGTGAGTGTGTGTTTCTGTGTTGTTTGTGTGTGTGTGTTCTGTGAGGTTGTTTGTGTGTGTTTGTTTTGTGTGTGTGTGTGTGTTCTGTGAGTGTTGTGTGTGTGTGTGTTTCTGTGAGGTGTGTTGTGTGTGTGTGTGTTCTGTGAGGTTGTTTGTGTGTGTGTGTTCTGTGAGTTGTTTGTGTGTGTGTTCTGTGAGGTTGTTTGTGTGTGTGTGTGTGTTCTGTGAGGCTGGTTGTGTGTGTGTGTGTTCTGTGAGGTTGTTTGTGTGTGTGCGTGTGTGTTCTGTGAGGTTGTTTGTGCGTGCGTGTGCTCTGTGAGGCTGCTTCACTGCCCTGGGATGCGGTGGTAAATCTGAGTGCTGTTAATGTCAGTGATGTGGGAGCAGGGCCCTAGGGACGTGAGACGCTTTGTAAGAGGCTCCTGTAGCACGGCCAGTCCGCTCTGTGCTGCACACTAAAGACACCATTCATTTGTCCACACGCTAATGCTCCCTGCTCTACACACACACACCATCACACACACCATAACACACACACACATACGCAGGGGACATTTCCTCCATCTTAACTACATCACATCCAAATAGTGATTTTTAACATATGCAACATGACGAGTGTTTTGTATAGACTCTTTTAAAGTGGTGAGGGCCGAATGCTGTCACGATACTAAAATCTCAAACTCCATTTTAATACTCAGGAATAGACTCGATCAAACTTTCTTTTCTATTCCCATGTGTTCTTATATATGGGCCCGGTCAAGCAGAAGTAAATAGCAAGGCCAAAAATTCAATTCTGTTGACCTTTTTTCTGTACCATTTTTGGTTCTAAAGTTCCATACATTTTAAACAGACCATGTATGAAACATGGAACAAAAATTATTTCCCAAATTTCAAAGACCTGCAAATCATGTCAATAAATGGATGTATTTCATCATATCTTGTGTTATTCCATCTTTGAACTGTTGATGAAGGTACATGCTTTTAAAAAAAAAAAAGTATTTAAAATGAAAAAAATTTGCTTGGAAGGACTGACATATTTTATAGAAATAGTTACTTTTCATTTTGAAGTAATATTAAAGTATTCAGAAGAAAAAAGTTGACAAATGATGTAAAATCCTGCACCTTCTACTTGTTTGAACAATTTTCCCTCTGTTACTTTTCCCTCCGTTACCATGACTTTTCTTCATAAAAATTCTCATTAGTCAAAAAGTAAGAGGTTTTTCAACCTAATCTTGTACCATATGGTAGAAAACTATATGAAGCAAATATTCAAACCAGTTTGTTAAGGATATGTAAGTGAGAACCAAGAGTTATCACTGTTTGGATTTATTGCCCAAAAAGTGCTGCATATTTCATTCCCTCCGTTACCGACATGAGTTTTTAAATTTTTTGTCAACAACTTGAAAGAATATCACAGGTTTAACTTGACCCTGTTGGAGTGTAACTCTTTCCTACATTCTGATACTTTACTTGTTTCAATAGTCCCTCTAGTTTCTGAATAAGAGACATTTGAATGTCAAAAATCTGCCCGTTTCCCTCCGTTACCACTTGACCGGACTCGTGTGTGATCCTCAGTGGTCCAGTAGGTTCCATAGTGGTCCATGGGTGTATACTAGTCTATTTCTGCCTATTTTTGATTGATTTGATACTAGTTTTTGGTGTTGTTTAGTATCAGATTTTTGATACATTTGACAACCTTACATATTATTGTACTTTTACTTGAGTACACCTTTCCAGTACTGTTTCCACCACCAGATAAGATAAGAGATATCTGTGGCTAAACCTCCGCAGAAGCTCAGCAGGGCTGGTGTTCTGTTGAAATGGACTGCCCCGTCGAAATGCAGCCTAAATCGACAGTGACGTCTATTGATTGACACTACCCAGTCGAAATAAGCTACTTTACATTTTAAGTTGTAGAGTTGTATAGATCCAATAAAGCCTGACCTCCCCAGTTTTACAACATATTTCTTTGGATTAGAGATGCAGGTTTGATGCTGTTTACACACGGTGATCACACTTTATACCTTAGTTACGTCAAATTTCAACTCATTTATATGAATCTGCATAGGTAGTTCATTTGGACAGTTGTATTCTGCTCAAATAGGCTCCGACTAAAGAGAGCACATATAACAGGATAATTTAGCCATGGAATAAAGCTCCCACCGTAGAATGTCCATTTTTCACTATTTAGCTGAATTTGGGTAGAGGAGCTCATTTTGACAGGCTGATATCTTCTATCAAATAAGGCTCCCACTATAGAAGAGAAAGAAATGACTGGAAACACTGAAATCTTTATATTAAATAAATATCACAGGCTACAGTGTGAATTTCCTGTTATAATATAGTGATATTTTATTTCTACAGCACCTTTCTAAACAAAGTTACAATGTTTTCTAAACATGGAAACAAAATAAAATACGATATAATGAAAATAATAAAATCAAATATTAAATCCAAACTATTCAATCATCTAATGTAGGTTTTCTGCCTCAAATTTAACACACACACACACGTCAATGTTTAACTGAACAAACAGACAATAAAACCAATACACTTTTAAAATGTCACTTGTTACTTCACTTCCGCCTCGGGAGCTCAGATTGACAACATAAACTGGAACAATGCTTGGGGGTCGTGCTCACACACACACACACACACACAGTAGTGTCAGGAAACTCGAATCGATGAGTAGCTCAAATCGACAGGACACAGCCTGGTTAGTACTTGGATGGAGTACCATTGGGGAAATCAGGTGTCATAGTGGGCCGCCAATGACAAAAGCATTGCTGTGTCCTTAGGCAAGACACTTCACCCACATTGCGTAGTATGAAAGTAGGGTGTGAATTAGTGATGGTGGTGGACAGAGGGGCCGAAGGAACAGATTTGTAGCTTTGATTCTGTTTGCCCCAGGGCAGCTGTGGCTATAACTGCTGAGTTTCAGATAACATCACTGCATTCTATGGCCCAATATTAATTAAAAATTGTAAAAACGCAAAATTATGTCAAAATACGCTTAATTCTTGGATTTGGTCTATAATAGAAAATACCAAGTTGAACATTTGTGCATTTACCTTTTGGATATTTTATGGCAAAGTACAATGTAATCAACAGGGAAAACTGGCCCTTGGCCCCTGCGTGCGAGTACGACATCATCACATTCTAGAGTCTGAAAACTACCAATAGTATCTTACCACCACTGTGTACGGAGTGAATGAATTATGCAGGAAATTGTAAAGTGACTTTGAGCGTCTTGTGTAAGACTAATGCATTAATTTGATAGTATCTTGGCTGTGTGTGGTGTGTCTGCAGCGCTCTGTCCAATGAGTTTGTCAGTAGCAGTGAGCCCAGTGTCACTCTCTCATCAGCTCATATGCAGTGTTGGGGAGTAATAGATTACATGTACCAGTGTTACGTAATCAGAGTACAAATTATGAGTAACTGTATTCAGTTACAGTTACTGTTTCAATGAGAGGTAATTGGATTACAGTTACTTTGTTGAAATAAATACATACATAAAATACATGGCGGTATTTTCCTGTTTACACATTTTGGGCTCGACCTCTTATTTAAATTTTGTAAATTTATTTTGGTAAATAATCCACTCATTGCCGGAAACCCAAACAGAACGCACCATAAGAGCGATGTAAACGTCATGTTAATGTTGGTGGCGTCGGTCACACAATGGACGAGGTCGAGGAGCGAGTAGAACAGAACCAGCAGTGCACGGGCAAAAACACATTTGTGTCTTGGAAATTCAGACATCACTTTGTATTTAAAGAAGAGAGGGACGGGCCTATGGTGGGCGGGGTACATGGGAGCACGCCGACCACCCACTTCTCCCGACGTGAGATATAAAATAACCTACAAGTTAAATGTCAAACTGGAGCTATTGGCAATGGAGAAAACAACCTGCATAGGCTCATGATATTCTCCAGAAGGCTTCTGTCTTACAGTAACCTACCACACGAGGGGACATGCACACAAACACCCACAAACACCCACAAACACACATAAACACACACCTTCATCATCGTTATCAACCTGAGAACGTGCAGACCATGTCTCCTTCCGTACTGCACGGACACCGCCGTCCTCCTGTGTGCCATGTGTGGACCATGTTTTCTCGCGTAACAATATCAAAGTAATCCCAAGTATTCAGATTACATTACTCACTTTAAGTAATTTAATGGATCACATTACAAACTACATTTTGGGGTATGTAATCTGTAATCTGTAGGGGAATACATTTTAAAAGTAACATTTTAAAAGTAACCTTCCCAACACTGCTCATGTGAAGCAAACACAAATGCATTTGAGAACTGTCTCATCTGAACATTTAACGATACTAAGAAAGTCACACTCACAGGACAGAAATGAACCTTTCCTGAACCTTTCCTACATTGTATTGTCTAAAGAAAGAGAGTTTTTTTTTCCCATTTCATTTTCATTGTGGTACTGGAATTGGTATAGAGTTTGAAATGTTAGTATCGTGACAACATTAGTTATAATACGTTTGAGTAAAAACATGTGAAATAATGGCCCCTCTCTCAGTCGGACACTTTTGTAGCGGTGGAGCGGCGCAGAGGGGAGGGGGAGGGGCCGTCGTCTGATAAATTCCTCCTCAGGCCTGCGTGGCACGTTATCGCCGCAGTAACAGCTCGCTGATCACTAATTCATTCCTCAGACCTCTGCATACCAATTACCAAGTGAAGGTTATTATAGGCTCTTTAGGTTGGGCCAGTGCTGCCCAGAGCTGCATGCTGATGTGAGCCGAGGAGTGGAGCCAGGGTCACACCCCGCACCCCCAAACACACACACACACACACACACACACACACACAAATCACTTTTTTTTCAATTTTGATTTTTGATTAGATTAGATTGATTGATTAGATTTTTTAAAAATAAAAATGTCTCTCAGCATTGATTTCATGAACACAAACAGTGCTCTTTTAATTTTCTATTTGTCATTTAACACAAAAAAATGTATCGCATTTCTTCCTCCAAAGTCTTAACTCTGCTCCGTTCCAGATGATTTTCTAACAGAGGTCTGGTGTGGACCTCTCCATTCTCGAACCTATAACCTCATTCTCATTATTGACCATTAGATATGACTGATTCACCGTCTCCCATCTTTCTATTAATTGCTCAGATGTAGCGCACACACACACACACACACACCTACACACACACACGCACGCACGCACACACACACACACACACACACACACACACACACACACACACACACACACACACACACACACACACACACACACATACATAAACACACAAACACCTCTTTGGGGTTTTTTTCTACGATTGAAATGACACACCTTCAGCTGAGATGAACTTTCCCAACATGAGCCGTATGATGTTCACACTCTGTCAGTGTGTGTGGCTCTTTTGGGCACATGTTTGGTCTTGGTGCTTTACTATAATTCTGTGAACATATTTATACATATGGATTTCTGTTGTTAAGAGACTGGGCACTTTTCCAGGCTGTTAGCGATGGCCAAATGAATGGGCTTTGTAACAATGCAAATTCCCCGTGTGCTGAGCGCTGCAGACACAGCCTAATCTCCTTTGGAGGATCACTGGACAGCTCAGCCTGGACTTCACACACACGCACACACACGCAGACACACACACGCACACACACACAGACACAGACACACACACAAAGGCATACACAGGCATACAAGCACACACACACACACACACCCACACACACACACACACACTCGCACGCGCGCACGCGCGCACACGCACACACGCACACACACGCACACACGCACACACACACACACACACACACACACACACACACACACACATAGGCCTGACAAACATGGCACAGAGGCTCACACATGTGGAGCAATGGTGCGACATGTTCGTTTCGCACTCGCACACAGAGCTGCAGCTGGTGGAGCCGTCACCACAGGGAGCAGCACCAGTCTACTGCTCCTGCCCCACACCTGCACAAATACCTGCACAAAGGGAATGCTGGGTAATCCAGGACAGCCAACGTGCCGGTCTGTACACGTCGCACCTGCAGCACCTCCACCACACGCTTTGAAGCTCTTTGAAGCTCGGAGCTCATTCATGCACAGGACCATGAAAAGACTCAGACAATGCACCATGTTAACAAAGTACCTGTGAATGTCTGTCCACACGCTAAAGCTGATGTGGGCTGTAAGAGCAGCACAGTCACCTAGACCTGAAGCACCACACAGCCCCAGCCCCAGGCCCAGGCCCAACCCCAGGCCCATGCCCTCACAATCCCTTCTCACTGCCTGGGGCGTGAGCTGTGTGAGGTGTGTGTGAGCTGTGTGTGAGCTGTGTGTGAGTGATGTGTGTGATGTGTGTGTGTGATTTGTGTGTGATGTGTGTGTGATGTGTGTGATGTGTGTGATGTGTGTGTGTGATGTGTGTGTATGTGTGATGTGTGATGTGTGCGATGTGTGTGTGTGATGTGTGTGATGTGTGCATGTGTGTGTGTGTGATGTGTGTGATGTGTGCGATGTGTGTGTGTGTGTGTGTGTGTGTGTGTGTGTGTGTGATGTGTGTGTGTGTGTGTGTGTGTGTGGTGTGTGTGTGTGTGGTGTGTGTGATGTGTGTGGTGTGTGTGTGTGATGTGTGTGATGTGTGTGTGTGTGTGTGTGTGTGGGTGGTGTGTGTGTGGTGTGTGTGTGTGTGTGTGAGCTGTGGTCGCTGCACTTCCACAATTTGCCTGTGCCTAACCCTGGTCCTGGGAAGCTTCCGAGGAACATTTGAGTATGGAAATGTGTGTGAATGCAAAGCACTGGTCTGGACTTGTGGTGTGTGACTGTGTGACTGTATGGGCGAGTGTGTGTGTGTGTGTGTGTGTGTGCACTTGTGTGTGTGATTGTGCGTACAGCATCCACACACTCAGTGACCCTGTGAGAAGCTCTGGCTCTCTGAACAGATATGATTAACACATGGCAAATAACGTCAAAAGGAAATGCTACAGGTTTTGAAGATCTACAGTTCACTGTTTCCTTTTCAGCTCAGGCAATTTGTCCTGGAGCCATAGTGGAGGAGCCATAGTGTCCTGGAGCCATACTATAGGATCACAGTGACTGTGTCCCTGTGTCCCTGTGTGTGTTATGTGTGATTGTTCATGCAGTGTCACTGTCCTTTTGCAGGGGCAGACCTGTTCTCTAACTGCACAGAGGAGTGCAAGGCGCTGGGTCACTCGGACCGCTGCTGGATGCCCTCCTTTGTGCCCGCTGAGCGCCAGGGCTCAGACTACCGCAGTAACCTCCACGTGCCCGGCATGGACGCTGTCCCAGACACTGAGGTATTAGCCTGTCCCCAGCTCACGGCCGATCAGTCATTCTCCACCTTTGGCAAAGAGATGCCCCTCAATCACCTCCATCAGCACCTCCCCAGCCCGCAGCATGGTACCCCCCTGTGGAGCCCGCTGGAGGCCTACAGGCCCAGCTCCAGAGTGCCCTTTGCCCCTGCCTATTTGAGTGAGTATGATAATAGTGTCCCCTCTGTCTCCCCATCCCAGCGCCACAGCAACATATCCAGAATCATGAGCAGTTTCTTTACAAGGACCATGAGGCCTGTGCTGACCTGATGGGACTTGACTTTGACTTATAAATCATTCTGGAAATGTTGGGTGTGCATTCAGTATGGGAGACAGAGCTAAATCAGCTGCTTTGATCCATCTGTTGATCCAAATCTTTATAGAATTATATTTTCTCAAACCCTTTAAATCCTTTCCTCTGAAGCCTTTCCCAATTTTCCAACATGTCTGTCATGTCCTCATCCTGCTATCACCTGCACGTTTCACCCCCTTCTCACACACACATACACACATGCACGAGCACAGTCACGTGCACAGTCACGGGCACAGTCACGTGCACAGTCACGTGCACAGTCATGTGCCCAGGTACCAGCCCCAGGACTCTGACTGAAACTCCACAAAGGCCATTGTGAAGTGTGCTGGTGCAGGCAGCTGGATCTGAGTGGAATTAAAATGGCTGCTCCATGGTACAGACACTGATGCACTAAAATGTCTGCTTTTAATCAGAGGAGCACAACATCTCATTCTCATTCAGTCTGGAGCACTGGATCAAAACAGTGGAGATAAGTGAGGACTGCAAAATGGCCCATTTCCCAGAAAACAACAGTTTTAAGTCCAGATAGAGGCTCCATCAGCGTGCACAGGATATTAGAATGTGGAGCGGCGCTTTGAGAGGTCCTTTTTCATTACACACAATGAGCTGCATTATCAGAGCACAGAAGCACGGCCCAGCACGCACAGCTGACACTGTCAAACATCAGTCCATAGATATAGAACGGTACAGCTCGTGGTCAGACTCTTGCCGTGTGTTAATACCGCACCCAGGGCTTCCATGATCTGAAGTCACTGAACAGCATTTGACCAAATTCTTTTTTTTTTTTTTTTTTTTTTTAAATCATTGAGGGAAGATGCCACATACAGACTAAACCAAGAGTAAACCAGGAGTGATCTGGGACTAAACCAGGTTTGAACCAGGACTATACCCAGGACTAAACCAGGACTAAAACCGGGTCTAATCCAAGACTAAACCAGGTCTAAATCAAGACTAAACCAGGTCTAAATCAGGACTAAACCAGGGCTAAACCAGGACTAAACCAGGGCTAAACTAGAACTAATCTTGGACTTGAGAGACTTGCACTGGTCCTTTCGCCTGCTGTTACCCGATGGTCTGTGCGGGCGCATCTCCAGGCCTGTTCTGACACTCGGAACCATAACAAAGCTCCCTGTACAAAGTACCTGTACTAAGATGGTGGCTTTGTTGACACATTTGTTCCAGTAGATGGCGGTTGTCAATGTGAGATCTCCTGTTCTATGTCTATGACATCAGTCAAATGTGCAGATGACGGCTGTGCTTGCCTCAGTGGGCATAGTGGAGCATGAAGTTAAATGATGTTCTGCATTACTACCTCGTCTGTCCAGTGCCGCTGTGAGGCTCGGTTAAATGTTACAAAGCTAACAGAGTAAAGCATATGTTTTATCACACATGACTAAGCTGGCACTGATCTGTAGCTAACATCACTAACGTCTCTCTGACTGCTGCTCAGGGACGTCACCAAACCCTCCACTAGAACACACGGTGACAGCACATAACGAGACATGAGGCTGTGAGAACACGTCATGGTGTTTAGCAATATGTAGAAAACACCGGAAACAACATTCTCACTATATTTCAGTGCCAGGTCATGTGTCCGTGTAGACTTTGAGTCTTTAGTGTTCACAGACTCCTAGGTAGGTTAGCGTCTGGACAAAAACTTTGCAAACCAGAACTAATTAATTTTTTAATGGTTTGCGGTGGTCCTCACTTCCTTACACATTCTGAGCATCCTGACTATTCACCACGATGAGTTTATGAAGAGTTTTCAGTTCTTAGAGATCAGAGCAGAGTTTTGCCCTAACAGTAAAGCTAATAACTAACATTTTAATGTGCACTTCTAATTATTGGACAATAAAACATTTTATAATTAGATGTGGACAGTAAACAGCAGACTTATTCTGACATCAAGAGCAGCTTATATCTGGGGCAAGGCAGACTCTGCTCATCTATATGGGAAACATGTAGAGGCCCTTTAAATGAAAGCTTCTGTTGTTCATACTTCAGTCTGGTTTGTCCCTCACTGGGCTGGTGACGAGTGCGTTTGTGGTCTCCATGGCACCCACAATAATGTCAGCGTTTCCCATGAACAGTGCCCTTGTGGTGGCTTCACAGAGGGGCTCCAAGAGGGGCTCCGAGAGGATCACAGGCCCTATGCTAATGAGGGCCCCGCACACAGGGAGGACAATGGCCCCGGGGCAGACTAGGGTGGGGCTCTGTGTGTGTACTAGAGGAATGATACTGAAAAGGCCGAGGGCCCTTAATCTTATCAGGAGCCGGGATAGAAAGAGCGGTTTGTTGTGAGGCCTGGGGTCAGGGAGGGGCCCGTGATTACCCCCTTAGACTCCAGGGGTGCAGAGGAGGGGGGTGTGGGTGTGGGGGCTGTGGGGGACAGTGGGATGCTTGTCTTTTATCTGCTCCTCCGCCCATTTGCGCTTGTCCTAAATAAATTGGCCGTGCCATATTCAGTTATAGTGATCCCCTGACACATTTCCCACAGCCCTGTTCACACACACACACACACACACGAGGATGCTCCACTTCCTCACCCCAAATCACCCCACATCAGTCCGTCTCATCCCCGTCTCTCAACCTGATATATATTGTCTAAGCAGATGTTGAGGTCAAAATAAGTCCAGTGTGTACTGTTTGCATGTCATTATGAAGAGCTTCATTATCACAAACTGTATGTTAGTGTGCTAATTGTTATTAGGGTCACAGTAAAACTCTGCACTGGTCTGGCTTTTTTAAACTCACTGAAAAATGAGGATGCCCAGAATGCCTGATATGTAAGGAATCATTTTGTCACTGCAAACTGCAGTCAGTCACATGTGAGTGAAAGCTGGTGGCTGTACTGCAGTGGCCCAATGGAGCATGAGGCCACACATTTTTGTTCTCACAGTAAACAGAAAGCTGAAGCACATGAACTGTGTAAATTGGACGGGCTTTTAGCTGTTATTTACACTGTGGTTGCTAGGTAACAGTTATGAACTTACCTCCAAGGATGTTACATCTGCTGCCCATGTCCAAGGAAGTACACTTATAATCTTCACCAAAAGCTCAAAAGGAGAAAAACAAAGTAAAAATCTTCAGTAAAATCCTTGTAATTACGTTAAATATAATATAAACTTGCCTGATATGGTGTAATAGTGGTCTATAACACACTCCTGCCCTCTTTTCAAAGACATTTCAGTCAAATTTCCTCTAACCCAATGATCAGCCCAAAGTCTGGACACACCCTCTCATTCATGTTTTTTCTCTTTGTGTACTGCTTTAGATGCACCCAGAACACAAAATAAATATGATGGATGATATATGGAATTATGTAGCAAAGAAACAAAGATGTTTTTAAGTCTCCTCCCTTTGCTTTGTGGACAGTGCTGCACACCCTTGTCCTTCTCTTAATGAGCTTCATGTTGAAGTTTCCTGAAATGGTTTTCGCTTCAGCTGTGCTGCGTCAGGGTTAAGGTCTGCCAAAAGTGCAAACCTGGGTTCAAAGCAAAGGGTGGAGGCTATTTTAAATGGTTTCAATCTAAAACATGTTTTGAGTTCTTCTGAGTTTCTTGTTTGCTACATTCCACGTGTGTCACTTATAGTTTTGATGCCTTCAATGAAAATCTACTGTGTAAATAATCATGGAAATAAAGAAGAAAATGAAACGTCCATTAAGTGTGGAACTGTGACTGTGTGCATACTGAGTGTGCGGTGGCCGTGATGTGTGAGCTGGTCAGCAGGCGCTCAAAAATTTGCTTTTATTCACATCCTATTTTCTATTTTGGAAATTCAACATTCCAAACGCCCATGGACTTTCCTTCTGAAATGTACACAGCACAATGTACAGAACTCAAGAGACCTCGTTATGGCACTAAGGGACTCTGAGCATTTTCCCTTGGAACAGAATGAGCTTGTGCTTAATGTATTTTTTCTGTTTGTTGCAGAGAGGAAAAGGCTTTGCTAGCTCATTCCGCATGGACATCCCAGACACAGCGTGACTTTGCACAATCAGCCCCGGCCCACACAGAGTATGTACACAGTACCAGGGGCCTCCGGGAGCCCCTCAGCGGGACCACTGCCAGCCCTGGAGTGCTGTTGGGAACACGGGGAGAGCGGGGCGGAGCCGGACTCTACGCCCCACCGTGGAGAGCTGTAGTGGAGGGACCAATCACGCGCCTGTTTGTTGATCTGGTGTGCCTGTTTACAGCACTGGACTCACGAGTGACAGTTTTTTTTATACTAAGTGGAGGACTCATGGCCTTGCTTCCACCGCCCGTCACACACTTCAGCTCGCCAGACACCGCCATGGGACCGCCATGGGACCACCGCAGAGTCTTGTCCCGTCAGAAACAGCCATATGTTGAAGAATACCAAATGCTTCACTGGTCTGAGTACTGGAGAGCCATCACCGTACCACTTCTGCCCGAGATGTCAACCCAGTCCCCCTGGATATGTTTGGATGTAAATGACTGGGAGTGTATTGGGTCACATGCCTTGGGGACGTTGTTTTGACGGTTGTAATCATTGTATATTTGCATCGACCTGTACAAGCAGAAGGTTAGAAGTACTTCACACTTTGAGTTAGCGGTCATTCGCGCCACGCTGGGTCCTTCTCCGAGCTGGTGTGCTGTGCTGGAGCGGACTGTAGGGGGCGGTGGAAGAGACGCCAGCGCCGGAGAGAGGAGCCACAGAAGAAGCCCTTTACCTGTACAGGACCCAGCCCCACCCCCATCCCCTGCTCCCCTCTGTCGGCTCGGGCCCCCAGCTCGGCTCAGGGGCCAACGCAAGCAGAGGGCACACGCTGTCGGACGCACGCCTCCCCTCCTCACCTGTCAGTATAAACAAGTGACTCATTTAACAATCAAAGAATTTTTATATTGTAAAAGTCACGATCGGGTTTGAACCTTGTAATTTTTTTTAAACAATGGCCAATTTGAACTGTTTTGTTTAAGTGAAGCTCAAATGTGATTAATTTGTGAACTATATTCCTTAAAGGTGCACTATGTGATTTTTCTGGTGGATTTCTCATTATAGTGTTGTTATGGCTGTGCCTGAAAATTTTCACAGTATGGCATTAATTAAACATGAACTGATTGAATTAGTGGTGTTTTTACTGCTTGTACAAATACTTTGAAATACACACATCTTTTTTCTGGGGTATTAACTGCTAACACATTACATATTCATATAACAGATCACCATGTTACCTGCATCCTTTGCTCCCCACACAAAGTCACTCCCCCTTCAGAGTGCTATCACAACACAATCAGCACGTCGCATCAGGTTTGTGAAGTTGTAGTGTATTCTTTGGTATAATACTTTTGTATATTTATGCACACATGGAAACGGGTGATGTAGACGTCTGGGTTAAGCGTTGTACAGATTCATCCAGCAGGACCCATGAGAGATCACTAGATTACTCAAACATGGATGAAATAATAAAACCTATTCCGGCATGTGTTTGATGAGGGAACAGTATGACATTGTAGAAAGCTCCAAAAAGTCACATTTGGGTAGGGTTCCCTCTCCGCAGACCTGTCCTGGAACTTGATCTGGTGGTGTCTCTGGCTCGTCTCCATGGAGATAGATGAGGTTAATTCCATACTGTGGGACCTAGTTTGTGATTTTGTTCGCTGACAATGACAATAAAGCTATTCTGATTCTAATGATTCCAGACAAAGTGCTAACATCTCCATGGAGACAAACAGGACGGCTGATCCTCCATCAGAAAAGTGACCAAGTGCACCTTTAAGTTTGTACACTGGCTTTCTCCTCCCTATGGTGTTTTTGCTGTGTTGAATGGAAGGCTGTGGTGGTGCGTGTCCGGCAGCTGGCCTCACAGTACCAGTCCTTTCTATCATGTGTGACCAGTGTTTACTGTACTCTTTTCAGACCTTTGCAGCTTAATATTGAAATCTCTATATAAATCTATATCTGTGTTGGATTCTTGGTTTGCTTTTTCACTCACCGCGCAGGCAGGGGGTGTGTCTTTTGGGGTGGTTCACTTCCTCCTCCTCCTCACTCCCGTCCATCTCCTCACGTCTGCTTTGGAATAAAAAGCTCATTGTTTAGATGATGGTGCCTCTGTCTGTACAAATATTTTTAGCAGAGAACCACTCAGACCACCCTATCTGCTTTTTTTTGGTGAAAGCAGGTCTTCATTGAGGGAGGACACACAGTTCTACAAATTTTACTCAATGAGAGCTGCTTTGTTGCCACTCAAGTTCTTGCATTCACAAAATTCAGACTTTTATCTTGTCTAT
>NW_026571207.1:35641991-35649491 GCF_026225935.1 Boleophthalmus pectinirostris
TCTGGGCATAGTGGAGCATGAAGTTAAATGATGTTCTGCATTACTACCTCGTCTGTCCAGTGCCGCTGTGAGGCTCGGTTAAATGTTACAAAGCTAACAGAGTAAAGCATATGTTTTATCACACATGACTAAGCTGGCACTGATCTGTAGCTAACATCACTAACGTCTCTCTGACTGCTGCTCAGGGACGTCACCAAACCCTCCACTAGAACACACGGTGACAGCACATAACGAGACATGAGGCTGTGAGAACACGTCATGGTGTTTAGCAATATGTAGAAAACACCGGAAACAACATTCTCACTATATTTCAGTGCCAGGTCATGTGTCCGTGTAGACTTTGAGTCTTTAGTGTTCACAGACTCCTAGGTAGGTTAGCGTCTGGACAAAAACTTTGCAAACCAGAACTAATTAATTTTTTTAATGGTTTGCGGTGGTCCTCACTTCCTTACACATTCTGAGCATCCTGACTATTCACCACGATGAGTTTATGAAGAGTTTTCAGTTCTTAGAGATCAGAGCAGAGTTTTGCCCTAACAGTAAAGCTAATAACTAACATTTTAATGTGCACTTCTAATTATTGGACAATAAAACATTTTATAATTAGATGTGGACAGTAAACAGCAGACTTATTCTGACATCAAGAGCAGCTTATATCTGGGGCAAGGCAGACTCTGCTCATCTATATGGGAAACATGTAGAGGCCCTTTAAATGAAAGCTTCTGTTGTTCATACTTCAGTCTGGTTTGTCCCTCACTGGGCTGGTGACGAGTGCGTTTGTGGTCTCCATGGCACCCACAATAATGTCAGCGTTTTCCCATGAACAGTGCCCTTGTGGTGGCTTCACAGAGGGGCTCCAAGAGGGGCTCCGAGAGGATCACAGGCCCTATGCTAATGAGGGCCCCGCACACAGGGAGGACAATGGCCCCGGGGCAGACTAGGGTGGGGCTCTGTGTGTGTACTAGAGGAATGATACTGAAAAGGCCGAGGGCCCTTAATCTTATCAGGAGCCGGGATAGAAAGAGCGGTTTGTTGTGAGGCCTGGGGTCAGGGAGGGGCCCGTGATTACCCCCTTAGACTCCAGGGGTGCAGAGGAGGGGGGTGTGGGGTGTGGGGGCTGTGGGGGACAGTGGGATGCTTGTCTTTTATCTGCTCCTCCGCCCATTTGCGCTTGTCCTAAATAAATTGGCCGTGCCATATTGAGTTATAGTGATCCCCTGACACATTTCCCACAGCCCTGTTCACACACACACACACACACACGAGGATGCTCCACTTCCTCACCCCAAATCACCCCACATCAGTCCGTCTCATCCCCGTCTCTCAACCTGATATATATTGTCTAAGCAGATGTTGAGGTCAAAATAAGTCCAGTGTGTACTGTTTGCATGTCATTATGAAGAGCTTCATTATCACAAACTGTATGTTAGTGTGCTAATTGTTATTAGGGTCACAGTAAAACTCTGCACTGGTCTGGCTTTTAAACTCACTGAAAAATGAGGATGCCCAGAATGCCTGATATGTAAGGAATCATTTTGTCACTGCAAACTGCAGTCAGTCACATGTGAGTGAAAGCTGGTGGCTGTACTGCAGTGGCCCAATGGAGCATGAGGCCACACATTTTTGTTCTCACAGTAAACAGAAAGCTGAAGCACATGAACTGTGTAAATTGGACGGGCTTTAGCTGTTATTTACACTGTGGTTGCTAGGTAACAGTTATGAACTTACCTCCAAGGATGTTACATCTGCTGCCCATGTCCAAGGAAGTACACTTATAATCTTCACCAAAAGCTCAAAAGGAGAAAAACAAAGTAAAAATCTTCAGTAAAATCCTTGTAATTACGTTAAATATAATATAAACTTGCCTGATATGGTGTAATAGTGGTCTATAACACACTCCTGCCCTCTTTTCAAAGACATTTCAGTCAAATTTCCTCTAACCCAATGATCAGCCCAAAGTCTGGACACACCCTCTCATTCATGTTTTTTCTCTTTGTGTACTGCTTTAGATGCACCCAGAACACAAAATAAATATGATGGATGATATATGGAATTATGTAGCAAAGAAACAAAGATGTTTTTAAGTCTCCTCCCTTTGCTTTGTGGACAGTGCTGCACACCCTTGTCCTTCTCTTAATGAGCTTCATGTTGAAGTTTCCTGAAATGGTTTTCGCTTCAGCTGTGCTGCGTCAGGGTTAAGGTCTGCCAAAAGTGCAAACCTGGGTTCAAAGCAAAGGGGTGGAGGCTATTTTAAATGGTTTCAATCTAAAACATGTTTTGAGTTCTTCTGAGTTTCTTGTTTGCTACATTCCACGTGTGTCACTTATAGTTTTGATGCCTTCAATGAAAATCTACTGTGTAAATAATCATGGAAATAAAGAAGAAAATGAAACGTCCATTAAGTGTGGAATGTGACTGTGTGCATACTGAGTGTGCGGTGGCCGTGATGTGTGAGCTGGTCAGCAGGCGCTCAAAAATTTGCTTTTATTCACATCCTATTTTCTATTTTGGAATTCAACATTCCAAACGCCCATGGACTTTCCTTCTGAAATGTACACAGCACAATGTACAGAACTCAAGAGACCTCGTTATGGCACTAAGGGACTCTGAGCATTTTCCCTTGGAACAGAATGAGCTTGTGCTTAATGTATTTTTTCTGTTTGTTGCAGAGAGGAAAAGGCTTTGCTAGCTCATTCCGCATGGACATCCCAGACACAGCGTGACTTTGCACAATCAGCCCCGGCCCACACAGAGTATGTACACAGTACCAGGGGCCTCCGGGAGCCCCTCAGCGGGACCACTGCCAGCCCTGGAGTGCTGTTGGGAACACGGGGGAGAGCGGGGCGGAGCCGGACTCTACGCCCCACCGTGGAGAGCTGTAGTGGAGGGACCAATCACGCGCCTGTTTGTTGATCTGGTGTGCCTGTTTACAGCACTGGACTCACGAGTGACAGTTTTTTTTATACTAAGTGGAGGACTCATGGCCTTGCTTCCACCGCCCGTCACACACTTCAGCTCGCCAGACACCGCCATGGGACCACCGCAGAGTCTTGTCCCGTCAGAAACAGCCATATGTTGAAGAATACCAAATGCTTCACTGGTCTGAGTACTGGAGAGCCATCACCGTACCACTTCTGCCCGAGATGTCAACCCAGTCCCCCTGGATATGTTTGGATGTAAATGACTGGGAGTGTATTGGGTCACATGCCTTGGGGACGTTGTTTTGACGGTTGTAATCATTGTATATTTGCATCGACCTGTACAAGCAGAAGGTTAGAAGTACTTCACACTTTGAGTTAGCGGTCATTCGCGCCACGCTGGGTCCTTCTCCGAGCTGGTGTGCTGTGCTGGAGCGGACTGTAGGGGCGGGTGGAAGAGACGCCAGCGCCGGAGAGAGGAGCCACAGAAGAAGCCCTTTACCTGTACAGGACCCAGCCCCACCCCCATCCCCTGCTCCCCTCTGTCGGCTCGGGCCCCCAGCTCGGCTCAGGGGCCAACGCAAGCAGAGGGCACACGCTGTCGGACGCACGCCTCCCCTCCTCACCTGTCAGTATAAACAAGTGACTCATTTAACAATCAAAGAATTTTTATATTGTAAAAGTCACGATCGGGTTTGAACCTTGTAATTTTTTAAACAATGGCCAATTTGAACTGTTTTGTTTAAGTGAAGCTCAAATGTGATTAATTTGTGAACTATATTCCTTAAAGGTGCACTATGTGATTTTTCTGGTGGATTTCTCATTATAGTGTTGTTATGGCTGTGCCTGAAAATTTTCACAGTATGGCATTAATTAAACATGAACTGATTGAATTAGTGGTGTTTTTACTGCTTGTACAAATACTTTGAAATACACACATCTTTTTTCTGGGGTATTAACTGCTAACACATTACATATTCATATAACAGATCACCATGTTACCTGCATCCTTTGCTCCCCACACAAAGTCACTCCCCCTTCAGAGTGCTATCACAACACAATCAGCACGTCGCATCAGGTTTGTGAAGTTGTAGTGTATTCTTTGGTATAATACTTTTGTATATTTATGCACACATGGAAACGGGTGATGTAGACTTCTGGGTTAAGCGTTGTACAGATTCATCCAGCAGGACCCATGAGAGATCACTAGATTACTCAAACATGGATGAAATAATAAAACCTATTCCGGCATGTGTTTGATGAGGGAACAGTATGACATTGTAGAAAGCTCCAAAAAGTCACATTTGGGTAGGGTTCCCTCTCCGCAGACCTGTCCTGGAACTTGATCTGGTGGTGTCTCTGGCTCGTCTCCATGGAGATAGATGAGGTTAATTCCATACTGTGGGACCTAGTTTGTGATTTTGTTCGCTGACAATGACAATAAAGCTATTCTGATTCTAATGATTCCAGACAAAGTGCTAACATCTCCATGGAGACAAACAGGACGGCTGATCCTCCATCAGAAAAGTGACCAAGTGCACCTTTAAGTTTGTACACTGGCTTTCTCCTCCCTATGGTGTTTTTGCTGTGTTGAATGGAAGGCTGTGGTGGTGCGTGTCCGGCAGCTGGCCTCACAGTACCAGTCCTTTCTATCATGTGTGACCAGTGTTTACTGTACTCTTTTCAGACCTTTGCAGCTTAATATTGAAATCTCTATATAAATCTATATCTGTGTTGGATTCTTGGTTTGCTTTTTCACTCACCGCGCAGGGCAGGGGGTGTGTCTTTTGGGGTGGTTCACTTCCTCCTCCTCCTCACTCCCGTCCATCTCCTCACGTCTGCTTTGGAATAAAAAGCTCATTGTTTAGATGATGGTGCCTCTGTCTGTACAAATATTTTTAGCAGAGAACCACTCAGACCACCCTATCTGCTTTTTTTTGGTGAAAGCAGGTCTTCATTGAGGGAGGACACACAGTTCTACAAATTTTACTCAATGAGAGCTGCTTTGTTGCCACTCAAGTTCTTGCATTCACAAAATTCAGACTTTTATCTTGTCTATTTTTCAAATAAACAGCATGCCCATGAACATCGTAGATTATGATTCCCAAAACCAATCGCACAGCTGTTCACTCACAACACAAACCCCGGGGCCTCGAGATGGGCTTCATATCAGAATAATGTGAATGTGAGAAGATCAGGGTGAGCAGACACAAAGCCGCCATCTTTTGCATAAATGTAACATCTCTGACTGGTCACATATTGCGATAGCTGTCATCTGTTTTTTTCCTCAAAAAGCGTCAGAGAAAGGTTGTAGATTACCAGCGCCCAGCGCTTACCTGTCCCACTCTGCAGTAGGTCAAATCCACAGACAGGTGCCAATGGGGCTGGGAGATGTCCTATCAGACATGTGACCACACTGTTCCAAACAGAGGAGCAGTTCATGGGGCGTTAGATTTGTAAAGACATGGTAAGAAATGTTCACAAATGTGTTCTTAGCAGTGAAAATGAACTCATTGAAGCCACTGTTGTTTTTACTTTCACAATTTCCACATTTCAATGGTTTGTAATGAAACAAGTCTAATATCACGGTGATATATTTGTACTATTGTTGAGTAGTTTCTATATAAATAGTATCAGTTGTATCATCTGTAACAGTACTGGTCAAACAAAAGTCCATATAAACTGACCTCTAGGAGAAGCAGACTGCATTAACACACCACAGAGTTTCACAATAGTCTTTAGCGTCCTCTGCTCTCAGCTCTCATTACATTTTAACAGCATGGTCACTTCATTATGAATGTTAGATGTGACCTACATATGCGATTAGCACAGCCCGGGGCTGTAATCCACTTGTGGCTGTGCGGGTGGCCCACTGGCCTGTTTGTTGTGTGAAGAGTAATCCACATACATGATGGTATTTACCCATGGTGCACCACAGCGGCACAGGTACAGACTGGGCCACAGGGGTTACACACATGCACAAATATTAACATGCACTGTACCAGAGGGGTTAGACGTAGGTACAAAAGTACAAATATAACACACAGGGACCAAATGCCCAGGCTCAGGTCTGCAACCTAATCCTGCACTGACAACAGACCATGGCTCCAAACCTGGAATCAGCACATCCAGCCTTATCTGAGGCATCCAGACGGACACACCCCCACCCCCACACACACACACACACACACACACACACACACACACACACACACACACACACACACACTGTGGCCCCGGGGTTGGTTGTGTTTCTATCTGAGGCAGATAGTATCAGTCCTGGGTCACATCATTCAGAGACTTCACTGTGATACTGAAATTCAGTTAACTAAAATACATTAAACTTATAAACGTATCATCTTACATGACGTGTGGAACACAGGCACCTTTTGGACTTCTGCACTGAAGAGACCTTCATTCATTATGAGCTTCTTCCACTGCAGGCTCACGCCTTCCACCTCATAAAAAGTAGTCTATACTTTATAAAGTCATGTCTTTAGTGTTTATAAGTCCAGCCCTGTGCAGGGTACACACTTGTATTTTCTATGGGACTTCCAAATTGTTCTGTCACATGTACACATCAGGTATGTCACCACATCACTTACTGCTTCTCTCTCACACCTCATTGGGGTGCTCCTGTGGCTGCAGTATTCTGGCATATAAGCCTGGTGCTCTGGTGCTGGTCTCTGGTGCTGGTCTCTGGTGCTGGACTCTGGTGCTGGTGCTGGTCTCTGGTGCTGGACTCTGGTGCTGGTCTCTGGTGCTGGGCTCCGGTGTTGGTCTCTGGTGCTGGTCTCCGGTGCTGGTCTCTGGTGCTGGGCTCTGGTGCTGGTCTCTGGTGCTGGTCTGGTCTCTGGTGCTGGTCTCTGGTCTCTGGTGCTGGTCTCTGGTGCTGGTCTGGTGCTGGTCTCTGGTGTGGTCTCTGGTGCTGGTGTGCTGGTCTCTGGTGCTGGGCTCTGGTGTTGGTCTCTGATGTTGGTCTCTGGTGCTGGTCTCTGGTGCTGGTCTCTGGTGCTGGTCTCTGGTGCTGGTCTCTGGTGCTGGTCTCTGGTGCTGGGCTCTGGTGTTGGTCTCTGATGTTGGTCTCTGGTGCTGGGCTCTGGTGCACAGGCCTGTACGCTGTACAGTCAGATGAGGAGTGTGATGTTGGAGCAGACACTGCAGCAGCACTAACAAGCCCCGGGAAGAGGACGCTCTCTCCTCCATATGTGCAGCAGTTGCACAAACATTTGGCCAGGCGGAGGGGGCAGGGGGCTGTGGAGGCATGGGCACAGGAGCAGGACTGGACCAGCCTGGTGCTTTGTGTGCAGGGGTCAACAACCTGATCTGGTTGACACAGTTTAGGATTCATCAGGTTAAATATTGGGAATGTACTGTAGGCCTTTCAACAACTAGAACAAAGACACTGCACCATCTCATTGTCTCTCTGCACACAGATAATGCTTTGTCAGCTAATCACTTCATTTGACCATGAACATCTGAATGGAAAAGTGAATGTGAAGACATTACAAACAAAACTAACCCCGTAAGAGCTTAGCATGAGTGAAACATCACCTCTCCTCCTTTCCTCCCACTCTCCTCC
>NW_026571207.1:35654491-35666991 GCF_026225935.1 Boleophthalmus pectinirostris
CCACTCTTCATTTGGACAGTCTCAGATCAGACAGCAGCACATACACAAGTCCGATGCAGCTTTCTTCACACACACACACACACACACGCACGCACACACACACATATGCTGTGTTTCCAGGCTTTTCAGGACTTTAGAGTGACTTGCCTTCACTTCCTCTCCACTCCTAACCTCAATAATAATAATGCATCACATTTCTATAGCACTTTTTCAACACTCAAACACACTTTACAGAACATTATTCATTCACTTCACACTTAGTGGTGGTAAGATTCTCTTCTAGCCACAACTGCCATGGGGCAGACTGGCATGGCTGTCAATCTACACCATCAGCCCCTCCCACCAACACTCACACACCACTTTTCACACTATGTGGGTGAAGTGTGTAAGGACACAAGAGCAGTTTTGCCACTGGTGCCCTGGAATTCCCTGTGGTCTCCCATCCAAGACCTAACCAGGCCCAGTCCTGCTCATATCTGATGAGATCAGGCTTTGACAAGGAGGTAAGGCCACACCTGACCACACTTAAGAGTGACCTTCCACCTATATGCTGTTGATCTAATGATAAAGGATTCACATCAGGGGGACCACTGTGCCATTTACTGGCTCACACATTCACACAGCTTGTTCAGGCTGATGGATGTTTTTAAAGTTCAATGTTATGAGTGTTATGTTTGATTTATACCAGGAAAACCACATTTTTGCCCTAGTCCAATATGAAGAGGATTTCTAGACTCAGAGCATATCTGCATATACACCACACACTCCAACCCATCCTCACAGAAAACTGTATAATAGAAACACTGGTCCACCTGAAAAATGTATCTGTTTCACAATTTGGCCTCTTAAATCACAGTTTATTTGTGCCATTCATTTCTACAGGAATCACTAACCCACACTCTCATCATGCTACAGGAGAGGCATTCAACTGCTCAGGTCAAGGTACAGCCAGGAAAGTATTGGACATGTGTTTGGACACATCTTTTGAAACATTTCCACAACTTCAGTGTGTTTATTAACACTGCAGAGGGTTTGAAACTGCAGAGGGTTTGAAAATCATTCCATTAGCACAATGCATTTTTCCTTTTAATCACCTTAAAATAAACCGAAGCATCATTTACTCTGAGCGTCCTGCCCGTGTGCGCACTGTGGGGCCTAAGGACTTTTGTGTCCTCCTCCTCCTCCTAGGACCCCTCTTTTCCTCGTGTGTGTATGTGTATGTGTGTCTGTGTGTGCATTTGTGTGTGTGTATGTGTATGTATATGTGGGGGTATGTGTGCATTTATGTGTGTGTATGTGTACATGTGATATAGTAGATCCGGTGATGCACACACTCAGCTTTTTAAAGGTAAAGTCAGACAGCTGCTCAGAATTGACTTGTAGTTTGTTTTGAATCAAACAGAGACGAGACACGCTCCTCTGTGAAAGATCTGTTGTGACTTCATGAAGGACAGGCCGAGCAGCACCTGCTCCTGTTCACACAGCACACACAATGTGACTCAATGTGAAACACACTGGATGAACTGATGAACCAAGTGTTACAGGGAAATATGATGTATTCATGTCAAGCTGAATGGACAAAACACAGAGCATTGTCACTGATTATTAAAGTGTCACTGTTTTAAACATGTGTGTCTGAATGGGTGAGCCTCTGTGTCCAGGTAATTTCCCTTGTGGATCATTAAAGTTTATCTAAGTCTAATATACTCATTTAGTATGTCATACATGAGAAAATGATTGAAAATGATTAATGGACCTTAATAAAGGTCTGTTTTTATCAAAATATAATTTTTGTTATAATTAGATGCAGCCAGGACCTAGCAGACTTTGACCTCCAGAGCTGCTTCTGCCCTGTGTCTGTACTGGCTCAAGACCATAGACTTTACAGAGAAGTGGACTGAGGGAGTGTGACGTCATAGCGTTCTGCCCCAGTTAAATGAAGTTCATCGAGGCTTGCACTTTTAGGGGCAAATTTGGACCCCAAATAGAGACACTAGGATTGTGATTGCGTTAATCCAAAGATTTTAAGATCAAAATGAGGAGCCTGACAGCAGCATTTATAGAAATAGAAAACCACATGGTTATATTAAAGAAAGTACTACCATTTACTACTGAAATCACATTCTATTATCTAAATGATAAAGAGTGTTTTTTTCTTCTTCTTCTTCTTTTTTTTTTTTATTATTTTGAAGTATACGTGTGTGTAAATGCAGTCTTAGAAATGGAACTAGCTGATTAATGTATGATAATGATAATCATAAATTTATTTGGATATTTTCAAAAATAAATGATAAGTTTCTTCAGATGTTTTCATAAACGATAAATTGCATTATTATGCAGTAATCAGCAGATACATAAAGACAATTATTTTACATTGCTCATCACAAATATAATCTCCAAAATAAAAAAACAAAACAAAACAAAGATCATTGTGGTATCAGAATTTGTATTGAGTATCAAGTCTATTCCTTAGTATTGCAACTGAGTTTGAAATGTGAGTCTTGTGCCAATATAAATCTGTAACATTAGTGGCCAATATAATAGAATGTTGTGATGTCATGAAACAAAATAATACATGTGCACAAGGCTGAAGGAATAAGAGGCCTGAGAGACTGGGACTGGTGGTGTAGCTGAGTGGGGCCAGTGGTCTTTGTGTGCAATAGAAGGCAGCATAAGTCACCTGAACAAGAGTGAATACTTCTCATTCTGTCCATGTCTGTAAACAGCAGCCACTAATGAAGCTTTAATTAAAAAGTTTGTGTGTGCTCTTTGGGTTCATTCAGAGCTGTCCTGATTCTGGCACAGTCATTATTCCCTATCTGTGTCCAGCCCAAACCATCTGTGTCTCTCGGGGAGCTGTGGTGGGGCTCACAAAGTCTATAGTCCTTATAGTTTAAACCTGAGTTGGTACAAACTTTATATAAACCTGAGTTGGAGGACAGGTCCAATTTTAAGGTGGAATTAGCAGATTTGTTAACCTGGTTTATGGTTAGTATCTCTGTAGTTATGGAATATAAAGTGGTGCCATTGTTCAACAGCAAATGTGGGATTGTTCAATTGAATCACGTTATCACCTCAGTCAGAATGATTTTACTCTAAGATGTCTGTTTGTGAACTCTTTTGGAGCACAGGTATTGTGCTCTTTGTGAAGCTGAGCTTCTCTTAGTTTTGGTCTAAGTGTATAAGTGTGTGATCTACTCTCATAAGTGTGTGATCTACTCTCATAAGTGTGTGATCTACTCTCATAAGTGTGTAATCTACTCTCATTGTAAGTGTAATACTCTCATAAGTGGGACCAAGTGCAGACCAACAGCGGATTTCAAATCCCAGATTTGATTTTCTTTCTATATCTAAACAAGAGAAACGGTGCTTTTTACTGCTGAAGCCAAAATGACTTAGAATAAAATGTAGGGAGTAATACTCAAGTAAAAAAGTCACAAATGTGGAATTAATTCATGTATTTATTGTAATACATGTTATGTTATTTTTCTTCTTTTCTTTCTTTTCTTGGACATTTTTGGGGAAATTTGATGAGTTTTCTCAGCTTCTCTTGATGCAGTCACTTCACGGGAAACAACTGCGGTGCATTGTGGGAGATGTAGTAGCGGCACAGAGTTACAACATAATAATAAATTATACGTTTTAACCCTTTGTGGGCCACATAAAATGGCTTGGCGGGCTAGATGTGTTGTATAAAAATGGACATGGGAGCTTTAATAGTCTGAAAATCGTGGCCATTGAACTTGTAAAAAAGCCTACAGGGTAGAGACAGGCTGAACCTGTTACTTCAGACTACTCAACTACAGAATACCAGGCCTAAACCGTGAAGCTCTCGTCTTCCTTTTTACAAAGTTTAACAGTACCACCTATATTTTTCTGTAAATAATTATCTTGAAGTGTACTCTGTATCTTTGTCTTGTCTCGTGTCATGTGACCTGTATAAAAGTGGTCTGTATTTTTCTCATTTAATACTGTATATCTTCCCTGATGACGGCGAGGCCTGCCCTCCATCTAAAATTATGACACCAAATTCATAATCTAACCCTGGTCTGAACCTGGTCTAAACCTGGTCTAAACCTGGTCTAAACCTGGTCTAATACTGGTCTAAACCTGGTCTAAACCTGGTCTAAATTTGGTCTAAACTGTCCGGTGTGTGCAGCTCAGAGACTGCTGCTGTTTCGTGTGTGTGCTGGCCGTGTGCAGATGGATGGTGTGAGTGTGTGGCTGCGGCGCTGTGCTCCCACTGTGGGCTGCTCTTCCCTGTTTCCTGCCCGTGATGGAGCACTATGGAGGGGGGTCTGTCAGCGTGTGTGTGGCTGAGGCTCATGCTGCTCTCCTGGGGCGGGCTGATGGATGGACGGGGGCCCTGCTAGAGCTCGGAGACAGTGACAGGTAAAGGGCTGAGCTGTACCTGCTCTGCGTCACTCCCCAGACACTCTGCTGCTTATCTGCCCCAGAGGAGCCCCAACTCATACACATAACACTACAGACACTCCACTTTTCTATTGTGTAGACACGAGTGATCCAAATGTTTATCTCAGACAGGTCAGAAACATATCATATAATTGACACCCATCATGGATCATTATGTCTTGCACATTTTAAATCACAATATTCATCTAAAATAAGTTAATACAGCAGCATTTTTTTTTTTTTCATTTTTACCAAAATAAATATGAGACTTTGACAAATCCTATGCTTATCACCAATGAAAATAAAATAATAGAACTACGTACTTACATCATAGTAGCATGTACCAGTGCCGTGAAAAAGGGGACTGATCGACAAAATTGTGTCTTGAAAATAAGTAATTAAAGATTGCTTAAACATGCACAAATCACTCAAAATACAACTTCAGGTGAGTTAATAGTGAGGGGAAACAAACTAAAAGTCAATTTTGCAATCTTATGCCAAAATAAATTAATAACAATTCTATATTTTTCTCAAAATCATAAGAACTGGCTCCAGTAATAGTGTTTATCATTACTTATTGTTCAAAAAACTTTAATTCGTAATACGAACAGGCTCACCTTTCCACTGATCTAACTTGTAAGATAAGCAGATGTCAACCCTTCATTTGAAAAGTTACGCAGTGCCCTTCTAACTAGAAATGTGTCCATGTATGTGTGTTTGTGTGGGAGCAAAGCAGAGACACGAGGAAAGAGACGAGGAAAGAGACGAGGAAAGAGAGGTGGCTGCTTTGGTCTAATGGGCGGGGCCTGACATTCTCTGGGTCACATGACCGTCATAAGCCCCACCCTCTGAGTGACAGCAGCTGTTTGTGTGCACTGATGCAACCTGCTGCAAAGCTTGGTACCAAGTTTCAGAGGAGCAATGAGGCCTCCCCGGTCCTCCGCACACCCCCGGGACACCCAACTCCAAACACCAAACCCTCCAAAGTTACATCAGAGAGGGATGACACGGGCTCTTAGCTTTGGAACATCAGCTTTGTAAACTCTTGTGAAGAGAGAGGAGTGTTGCAGTGGTCACAAGTCTGGACTGTGTTTACGTCATTGTTCTGGACAGTGTTCAGATCACATTGTTCAGGTCAGATGTCTGGAAAGTGTTCAAGTCAGAGGCCCAGACAGTGTACAGGTCAGAGGTCTGGGCTGTTTTCAGGTGACAGGTCTGGACAGTTTTCAGGTCACAGTGTTCAGGTCACAGTGTTCAGGTCACAGTGCTCAGGTCACAGTGTTCAGGACACAGGTCTGGACAGTGTTCAGGTCACAGTATTCAGGTCACTGTGTTCAGGTCACAGTGTTCAGGTCACTGTGTTCAGGTCACAGTGTTCAGGTCACAAGTCTGGACAGTGTTCAGGTCACAGTGTTCAGGTCACAGTGTTCAGGTCACAGTGTTTCAGTGTTCACAGTGTTCAGGTCACAAGTCTGGACAGTGTTCAGGTCACAGTGTTCAGGTCACAGGTCTGGACAGTGTTCAGGTCACAGTGTTCAGGTCACAGGTTCTGGACAGTGTCAGGTCACAGTGTTCAGGTCACAGTCAGGACAGTGTTCACAGGTTCAGGTCACAGTGTTCAGGTCACAGTGTTCAGGTCACAAGTCTGGACAGTGTTCAGGTCACAGTGTTCAGGTCACAGGTGGAGTGTTCAGGTCACAGTGTTCAGGTCACAGGTCTGGACAGTGTTCAGGTCACAGTGTTCAGGTCACAGTGTTCAGGTCACAGTGTTCAGGTCACAGGTCACAGTTTTCAGGTCACAGTCAGGTCACAGTGTTCAGTCAGTCACAGTGTTCAGGTCACAGTGTTCAGGTCACAGGCCTGGGCAGTGTTCAGGTGACAGGTCTGGACAGTGTTCAGGTCACAGTGTTCAGGTCACAGTGTTCAGGTCACAGTGTTCAGGTCACAGGTCTGGACAGTGTTCAGGTCACAGTGTTCAGGTCACAGTGTTCAGGTCACAGTGTACAGGTCTCAGTGTCACAGGTCTGGACAGTGTTCAGGTCACTGTGTTCAGGTCAGAGGTCTGGACAATGTTCAGGTCACAGTGTTCAGGTCACAGTGTTCAGGTCACAAGTCTGGACAGTGTTCAGGTCACAGTGTTCAGGTCACAAGTCTGGACAGTGTTCAGGTCACAGTGTTCAGGTCAGAGGTCTGGACAGTGTTCAGGTCACAGTGTTCAGGACACAGGTCTGGACAGTGTTCAGTCAGTGTTCAGGTCACAGTGTTCAGGTCACAGGTCTGGACAGTGTTCAGGTCACAGTGTTCAGGTCACAGGTCTGGACAGTGTTCAGGTCACAGTGTTCAGGTCACAGTGTTGGACAGTGTTCAGTCACAGTGTTCAGGTCACAGTGTTCAGGTCACAGTGTTCAGGTCACAGGTCTGGACAGTGTTCAGGTCACAGTGTTCAGGTCACAGTGTTCAGGTCACAGGTCTGGACAGTGTTCAGGTCACAGTGTTCAGGTCACAGGTCTGGACAGTGTTCAGGTCACAGTGTTCAGGACACAGGTCTGGACAGTGTTCAGGTCACAGTGTTCAGGTCACAGTGTTCAGGTCACAGTGTTCAGGACACAGTGTTCAGGTCACAGTGTTCAGGACACAGTGTTCAGGTCACAGTGTTCAGGTCACAGTGTTCAGGACACAGTGTTCAGGTCACAGTGTTCAGGTCACAGTGTTCAGGTCACAGTGTTCAGGTCACAGGTCTGGACAGTGTTCAGGTCACAGTGTTCAGGTCACAGGTCTGGACAGTGTTCAGGTCACAGTGTTCAGGTCACAGGTCTGGACAGTTTCAGGTTTCAGGCACAGTCACAGTGTTCAGTCACAGTGTTCAGGTCACAGTGTTCAGGTCACAGTGTTCAGGACACAGTGTTCAGGTCACAGTGTTCAGGTCACAGTGTTCAGGTCACAGTGTTCAGGTCACAGTGTTCAGGTCACAGTGTTCAGGTCACAGTGTTCAGGTCACAGGTCTGGACAGTGTTCAGGTCACAGTGTTCAGGTCACAGTGTTCAGGTCACAGTGTTCTGGACAGTATTCAGGTCACAGTGTTCAGGACACAGGTCTGGACAGTGTTCAGGTCACAGTGTTCAGGTACACAGTGTTCAGTGGACAGTGTTCAGGTCAGGTCACAGTGTTCAGGTCACAGTGTTCAGGTCACAGTGTTCAGGACACAGGTCTGGACAGTGTTCAGGTATTTGGAGGAAAAAAGAGCCGGGAGTGTGAGCAGGGAGTGTGCAGGGATAGAGGACGCACAGTGGGGACTTTTTTTTTTTTTTAGCTCGTTTGTCAGCGTTCACTTTTGTTAAATAGAAGGCATTTTACTTCATTCATCAGATCACCTTTTGGTTTCCTTTTTTGTTCTGAACATTTGCCGATAACAATGTATTGACATGTTTTATAAGTTTCACCACACTCTGAGTCTCTCCTCCCTTTTTCCCACACTGACTTCTTCAAAGTGCTACCACAACACAATCAGCATGCAGCCAGTTTGTCAAGTTGGTGTGTGCAGTTTTCTATCATGTTCTTGTATATTTAAGGAGAATTGTCGTGTGGGAGCTTGGGGGACGGAGGCTTGTGGGTGGAGCATTCCACTGAATTTTAGTTAACTGTAACTTAGATGAGTCAAACATGCACAGATAACATAAGCTCTTCAGATATGTTTTAGATCAGGGAACTTTTTAAAATGGTAAAAAGTCAAAAATGTTTTTTTGAATAGAGTTTACATATTATCCAATTACAATACACATGTACACGTGAAGTACCACAGTGAAAGCTGTTGATGTTGTATTTTCTATAAAAGGATATGCAGAAATCTTATTCCTCTTCTCCTGCTGGAGCTGAAGAGGACTGTAGTGAGGTGTGCACCGAGGTGAGCGTGATGGATGTGATCAGAGAGGAGGAGGTGCAGGCTGGGACAGAGACGTGACAGAACATATGAGCGAGGTGTTTCAACTGACACCGCAGCTTCATTAAAACTACAAACATCTCCACACATCCTGCTCTTCTGGAACACTCCGCCTACATATTTGATTCCTTATCATCTACAGAGGCTGTAAGTGTACTTTACTCTACATGTTAATGAGCCCTGCCTGTGACGCAGCAGTGGTGTGGTCTGCTGTGTCCAGAGGAGGTCAGCACAGATCAGTGAGGCGCAATAAGTGGACAGAAGATCTGAGGAGCAGTCTGCACACATCTCATATTCACACTGATGCTCCATGCTGTTTGAATGTTGCACAGCTGTATATGACATTTGTACTGCTCAGATCTTTGGACATGAAGGAGAACTCGGTCCCACCACGCTCACTGCAGATGCGCTCATCGTGTGCAGGGGGAGGGGAGGCTGTGAGGTGTGGTCTCACACGCAGAACACAGAAGACACACTTTGGGCAGTCACAGCTTTTACACAGAAGAGGAAGGCCACAGAGGCAGCTCCAGGACATGTGCAGCTCTGGCTCTCTATTTTTCAGTGGGAAAGTGGTTCTTCAGACTTGACACACTCAGGTATCAGGTCCACTGTGGTCTACAGTTACTTGTAATGTATCATTGTATTGTTAGGGTCAATAACTAGGCTTAGCTATTTTGTATATTCTCACTTCTAGAGTTCATTTTTGTACTGAGATCATTTGAAGACAAGGGCTCTGATCACTGCTGTGACACTCATAGATACAAGTGAAGACAAATGCAGGATATTCCAATCTGTCTAATAGCAAACTAACTAAATAGGACAAGAACTACTGATAGGGATGATGTCATGACTAGTTAGCCAGATAACACCCCGGATAGAGTCTGACTGGACTGTGCAATGTGCCAAGAGGCCTGTGCACCAACGAAGAGTAGTAGTTTAAACCACAGTATCCTCCCACTGTAGTTTGTGTATAAAAGTCATTGTAAATCTCTGTCTCTGTATGGGAATGTCGGCACAGACTTTTTAAACAAGTGAGGTAGAAGAGACTGACAACTGAAATGAGAAAAGTGGCAGCCTGATTTCAGAGTTCTTGTCTGGTGTAAATAAGACTGTTGCCATGTATTTCACCACCAAGCGCAAATAAATTTTTTTTATAAATGATGAGACAATTTAAATTGTTACTAAATTTACTTACTTGGATGTCACCGTAGATTCAACTTTAACTTAAAACAACCAAAAAAACAAAAAACAAAAAAACAAACAAAACAAAAACATCTTTACAACAACTTTATAACTCCCTCAAATTTAACCTTTCAAATTTCAGACATATCCGAGGGTCACTGATGTATTTTAACTCCATGATCATGTCACTTTTCTTGTACTGTATGACGAGCTGACTGCAGCCGTGAAACTTGTTGAATCACTGTGTAAATGTGCAGTTAAGATTCTTGATAAGAAACCCCGACAGGATCACCACTGTCCTATTCTTGTAAAATACAATTTATTACATTTTGAAAATCTAATGATGTACACAAATAATTAGTTTGCTTTTCAAAATTCTTCATGATGCTGCTCCTCCTCTGAAGGGTTTCGTCTCATTGAGCTTTGAAAAAACATCTGGAGTAACACGCTCATCATCCAGAGGATGTAAGACCCCAAATGTAAGAGCTCACTCACCAAATCCTCTTTTTCCTCTGTTGCTGTGAGTCACTGGAATAATTTGCCAACAGAGATTCTAACCTGCACAGGTTTTCAAATGTTTGTACGTCTGACAAAGAAGTGGCTGATCTCTAAACACGTTTGTACACATTACGGATGAGTGTGATTTGAATGATTAGTAGAATGTAGAATGTGTGTGTGTGTGTGTGAGTGGGTGTGTGTGTGTGTGTGCGTGCAAATGTTGGGCCTTGATACATGGTGGAAGAGTAATATCAGTTTTAATTTATTTTAGTCAGTTTATTTACATACACTGAATCTGTATTGTAGTATTTCCCCCTCAGGGACTACACGTGTAAATGAGCGTTCATGCTATAACCTGCACCAGTGTCTCTCCTATGACTTTGTCTTGGTTCATGTATTGTTGTGCACTGCTGCTGTACAAATAAAAAACATACACTACTGTTCAAAAGTTTGGGGTCACTTAGATATTTCCTTATTTTTGAAAGAAAAGCACAGTTTTTTTCAATGAAGATAACTTTAAACTAATCAGAAATACACTCTGTACATTGCTAATGTGGTAAATGACTATTCTAGCTGCAAATGTCTGTTTTTTGGTGCAATATCTACACAGGTGTATAGAGGCCCATTTCCACCAACTGTCACTCCAGTGTTCTAATGGTACAATGTGTTTGTTCATTGTGTCAGAAGGGTAAAGGATGATTAGAAAACCCTTGTGCATCATGTTAGAACAGCTGAAAACAGTTTAGCTGGTTAGAGAAGCTATAAAACTGACCTTTCTTTGAGCAGGTTGAGTATCTGGAGCATCACATTTGTGGGGTCAATTAAACGCTCAAAATGGCCAGAAAAAGAAAACTTTCATGTGAAACTCGACAGTCTATTTTTGTTCTTAGAAATGAAGACTATTCCATGTGAGAAATTGCCAAGAAACTGAAGATTTCCTACAACAGTGTGCACTACTCCCTTCAGAGAACAGCACAAAAAGGCTCTAAGTAGAGTAGAAAGAGAAGTGGGCATCTTGACTGTACGTACAGACGCAAGAAGTGTCCATCCAGTCAATCCAACTTGTGGGAGGATTCTTGAAGCGTGGGGTGAAATTTCTCCTGATTACCTCAACAAATGAACAGCTAGAATGTCAAAGGTCTGCAATGCTGTAATTGCTGCAAATGGAGGATTCTTTGACGAAAGCAAAGTTTGAAGGAAAAAAAAAAATGTTTCAAATACAAATCATTATTTCTAACCTTGTCAATGTCTTGACTATATTTTCTATTCATTTTACAACTCAATTTACTGGTGGTAAATAAAAGTGTGACTTTTCATGAAAAACACAAAATTGTCTGGGTGACCCCAAACTTTTGAACGGTAGTGTACCATACCACAGCTTTCTAATAGTGGAGTACGTAAATTACCTGGACTTTATTTCTGTTTCAAATATATTTTTTATCTGAGAAGTAAGTAACAAACACGAGAGGAACAGGTTGTTTTCCTCAAAGGTCTTTATCATCTTTGCAGACTGATATAAGCAAAAATAAAAACTTCCAAAGTTAACTTCAAACCACAAAGTGACAGTGTTTCTGAACCTGGGCTCAAGCATCAGAAATAGGTTGGATTCTATTTTCTAAAATGTAATGTGTGGCCGTCCCCTCACTGTGAATGCAGGCTCAAACCTGCATTCTAAACATGCAGGACTTTTTGTGTGAGGTGAAATACACATGCAGAGTGACGGGAGGGGCACAGTCACTGCCCGATGTGCTGTGCCCAGTCACATATACTGAGACATATACTGTCCCTGAATGTTCCTGATGGTTTACAACAGCACGCAGTACACTATCAAAGCCTCTGGACACAGTCTGGGTCCAAAAGGAGGGTCTACAGCCCATACTTTCTCCCAGTCTTATCCACAGGATGACAAGCAGAAGAGCGTGTGGAGATTGAATAGTGCAGGAGTGTCTTTAGCTTTTGTGTGGTGTGCAGCCTCAGAGCCAGAGTGAGGCTGCAGTCACTGATAGTGCTGACGGTGCTGGCAGAGCCCTTATACCTGCTGCACCATCCATCCACACTTCTATTCAGGGACGCTGACTTACTGGACCAGTGCCTGTACAGGTCCTGGCAAAAGTGTCCACGAGAGCAGACTATGCATTAACACAGGTGGGGGCATTAACACAGGTGGGGGCATTAACACAGGTGGGGGCATTAACACAGGTGGGGCATTAACACAGGTGGGGGCATTAACACAGGTGGGCACAGGGGTAAAAAGGCCTAAAAAGCCAGGATAGAAGCTTGTGGGTCTCAGACTAGTGCCCAGACTTTCACCATCTCCACAACCTTTTATAACTTTTCCTTAGTGATAGAATTTTTTGAAATTGCACAAAGTGACTCTTGTGAGCTTTTAGACTTTTTAGAATGTTGTTACATCACAAACAGACCTGCAGCTGTGTTTTGTTTCAGTTTTACATATTTATGTAATCCTTTA
>NW_026571207.1:35671991-35761991 GCF_026225935.1 Boleophthalmus pectinirostris
TAAGTACGATAGTTGTTTTAGTAATTGGACTGAGACCAGAGGTCCAAGGTTTTGAATGTGGTTGTCCAGAGCACTTGGATTTGTCCATGAATGAGACTGATGGTAGAAGTTATCTGAAATCCTGCTTAAGAAATCTATGGGCAGGTATTTTGAAATGCTCCTCTCACTGCACTAGAACTCTTTTGTCACACAGGATGGGTAACCGCTGTAACTGTGCTCGGCTTCAGTTGTGGTGTCTAATATTAGTATTTGTATTAATTAGCTGAAATGAAGTGCCAGAGAACTTCATTAAAGTTATTAATGCTTGTGGCACGCGCACTGAGCTATGGCTGAAAAATGAAACAGCAGCCATCACACCAGACTGGAGTAAGTCATTACAGCTAATGACACTGGTAACACTGAGTCTACAGGAGGCCCAGAGCAGGAGGCCCAGAACAGGAGGCCCAGAACAGGAGGCCCAGAAGCAGGAGGCCCAGAGCAACAGGCCCAGAGCAACAGGCCCAGAACAGGAGGCCCAGAGCCCAGGAAGGCCCAGAGCAGGAAGCCCAGAACAGGAAGCCCAAAGCAGGAGGCCCAGAGCAACAGGAGAGCCCAGAGCAGGAGGATCTGAGCCTCCTGCTCTGGGCCTCCTCCTGCATTAGACTTGGAGCAGAAGGTCTAATGCAGGAGGTCTTGGCTGGAAGAACATCTCTGAGAAACAGCTCAGGTCTGATCACAGGAGAGTAGTCCTGACCAATCCCTGATCCCCAATGTCCCAGACAGAGTCAAGTACTTCCAGTGCAGTCCCTCCAGTGCAGTACCTGCAGTAGTGCAGTACTTCCAGTGCAGTACCTGCAGTAGTGCAGTACTTCCAGTGCAGTACCTGCAGTAGTGCAGTACTTCCAGTGCAGTACATGCAGTACTTCCAGTGCAGTACGTGCAGTACTTCCAGTGCAGTACATGCAGTAGTGCAGTACTTCCAGTGCAGTACTTCCAGTGCAGTACATGCAGTAGTACAGTGAGGGGCCTGGTCTACACACAGGGAGAAGAGTGGTGAGTGTGGCTGCTCTCACTGTGCGGCTGACACAGAGCATCAGTCACTGTTCTTTCCCACGTCCCCAGTTTATTCCTCCACCTCCTCCCTCTCTCCTCCTCTCTCACCTCTCTCCTCCTCTCTCACCTCTCTCCTCCTCCTCTCTCACCTCTCTTCCTTCTCTCACCCTGTTCTTCCTCCTCTCCTCTCTCTTCCTCTCTCTCACCCCAACCTCCTCCCCCACTTTCTAACCACATCCCCCTCCTCCTTCCTCTCCTCCTCCCAGTCCTTCTGTATCTCTTCCTCTCTCCCTCTACTCCTCCTCCTCTCCTCTCTCCTCTCCCCTCCTCTCTCCTCTGCCCCCCTCTGATGGATGCGCAGGTCTGCTGTGCCCTCCACCGCTCTATTAAAAATCCATTGGTGCTGACGTCCACATATTAAACACAGAGACAGATGCACGAGGCCACAAAGCTGCGCTCCTCTTATTGATCACAATGTGACAATCATTTGTAACAAGTGTGTATGTGTGCGTGTGGGTGTGAGTGTGTGTGGGTATGCGTGTGCGTGTGTGTGCGTGTGTGAGTGTGTGTGGAGCTGTGTGATGCATGGCTCTGAGTCTGGACTGCACTGCCCCAGAGTAAACAGCACACAGGAGTGGGTTCAGACGGCGCTGTGAGGGGGACATGGCTCACATTAGAGGAGCACGTCCTACTACAATGACTCTGAGGATTCGTGTCAGTCACTCAAGACTTCATAATGTAAAGATCAACACTGAAGTCAGCTAAAGAAAATCTTAGTGGCCTAAAAACATAAACAAGTATTTAAGTATATATCTGACCCAGACTGCACTCACTTAGACTTAAACTTAGACAAACTTTATTGATTCACAATTAAGGGAAATTATTTGGACACAGTAGTTCACATATCACAATATATAATAACAAAGAGGTTAAATATAAGGTAAATATGGTCATAATACATTCTAAATAAGTAACAAAAAAGAACAAGACACAGGTGTCAAATAAGACATAATTATATAAACGTAAATGTACAGTAAGAATAAAATAGAAAGATAAGTCATAAAATATAAAATCAAAGCTTTATACAAGAGGTCATAAGAAAACAAAGCAACAATGATGTGATGATTGACAGGACACAGGGTTATCCGTTACAAGGTGAGTTGTTGTACAGTTGTAGGGAGTATTATCTGTCCCTCTATAGTCTGGTGCACAGACTCACACACGGACTCACACACACGGACTCACACACGGACTCACTCACACACGGACTCACACACACGGACTCACACACACGGACTCACACACACGGACTCACACATGGACTCACACATGGACTCACTACTAGATGCAGCCAGTATGTCTTGGTCCTAGTTTAAACCTGGTTCAGTCTTTGTTTGGTTTTGGTTCAGTCCTGAGTCAGTTCTGTTTTGCTTCAGTCCTGATTTAGTCCTGGTTTAGTTTTGTTTCAGTCCTGGTTTAGTTGGAAATTGAGGGTAGGGATTATACAAAGAATGCCCTGTTTTTAATATTGGAGAAGTTTTCACTTTTACTTCCTGGCTGAATATCGACAACAGTCGCAGTATGACTTACATAGAGGTAATTCCACTTCTGTTATCTAACAACCATAATGTAAACAAGGGCCAAACCTGAATTACACAATAGTTAAGAATTGACTAATACAAATAAATGATAACACTCTTTTTTAGTTAAATGAAGGTTTAAACTGTCAGAAAAATGCCTTCCCTGTGTGTAAACGGATTCTGTTGTACAAGTCAGCACTACTTCCTGTATTTTTATACTTTTCTTCTCAACATTTCTCCATAAACTGTCACTTAACTGATGTGAAACTATGCACTTTAAAGAAGTCCCATTCTGCAAACTGGACTTTTAAGATCTCTTATAAGGTTGTATAGAGGATTTTCCAAGGAACGAGAAATCCAGTGACTGTTTGTCCTTTTTCAAATGTTGCGCATGCGTGAAACCACCCCCCCTCCCCCACAGCTCCTACGTAGAAACGCCTCCTCCCGCCTCCTCCTTACGCCAGAAACAGGTTTGTTTACAGCCGGTGCTGCACATGACTTGTAAACAACTAACTACAGTGTTGGTTAGGCAAGACGGAGAAGTGAGGAGCGGGGGGAGCGGGTGTGCGGACATTTCGTGCGCGGACGAGAAGTGAGGAGCAGGGAGCAGGGAGCAGGGAGAGAGAGGAGAGAGGAGAGAGGAGAGGGGAGCGGTGCGCGGAGATTCCGTGCCCGGAGAAGTGAGGAGCAGGGGGAAGAGCGGATCGGGCAGCGGGGACAGGAGCAGGAAAGGGGTGCAGAGAAGAGTTGCACGGAGATTCAGTGCGAATGAACTAGCTACAACACGCAGCAGCAAGCGGACTCTTTCTTTGCCTTGAAAATTACGTTTTCAGACATAGGATATCGCTTTCGTGTCCTGAAAAACGTTTGTCTAGCTCTTGGAAATAAAGTACGTTTTCATAATAAGCAGAAGTTTCCTGTCCAGGAGTAATTTGTGGACCAGTGCGTCAGTCTTTAGACCCTGCGTCTGCTTCAGTCGCGCCATCGCTGGAATGAATCTTCAAGAATCACCTTAGTTTGGCTTCGCTGCTTTTCCCCTTGTCTTCTTCTTTCAGCGACCTCAAAAACGGGCTTTCTTTTGCGGCGAACTGCTCCTGGATTCTTGTCGCCATTGCAACAAACTTTGTGCGAACTGCGAGGAAGATATAGGTCAAAAAAAGCCGCTAAGAACTGTTGCGTTGGTGGAGTAAACAGCGTCTGTGCGGCTTGCGTCTGTGGACTGCGTGACAGGCGTACGTAAACCACGTAACGGCAGCGCGCAGGCAAGTCAGTTACGCTAGAAACGTAGGAAGTTTGATTGACAGCCTGTCAGCTCACAGATAACGAGGCAGTGTCGTTATCTATTGGCAAATGTTTAGCCCCACCACGTCCAGAGTTGATGAATTTTTATTCTCTTTTTTTTGGTCATCATAATTACAAGGCTACTGCACCTCTATAATGCTATCATTGACAATTTGAAACAAAAAAAATCCTCCATACAACCTTTAAGCATGTTTCCCCTCAACACTGACACTCTCACAATTGTATCTAGGATGATTTGGGAATATTTGAGCAATCTATAATCTGCTATTTTCAGCACGCCATTTTCCCCATCAAACCTGTTTTCACTTCTCTGCAGTACGGCTGGATGGTATCCAAATTTTGATACCGTGATACCGTCTCAGGATTTTACCGGGGTATACGGTATTAACGTATTACTAAAAAGTCAGCGTTTACGTGCGTAACCTCGTGAAATCACAGCTGCGCAACAAAGTGAGAGCGGCTCCACTGACAGCTGCAGCAGAATGTGCGCGCGCAGCACTGACTCTGTGTTTGTCAATGAGAAAGACGATCAAACTTCACTGGGCGCATTTTAGCTGCTTGTATCAGGTCCACAGTGAAACTAAACACTGAACTAAACACACTTGTATTTACCTTCTGTACAGACTGACCACGGCAAACGCCAGGATTTCAAAATTACATTTTAAAGCTCTTATTAACAGTCTTTCTGGACCTGGGCTCTTTCACATGACACAGAACTGTCCCATGTGCATGTTGTGCTGATGGTAAACGCACATATACAACCAAAGATTCATGCTCTCTGTGTATTTTGGGAACACGCACCTACGCTTATGTTTAGCCTCAAAAAATAGGATAGATCCTATTTTCTGAAATCTACGAGCGCTGCTCTCATTCACGTTCCATGCATTCGAAAAGTTATGTGTCCAAAAGTTGCAGTTTTTACGCTCACGTAGGGTGAAATACACACATGCAGTGGAGCCATGTCCATAATCTCTGAAAAGTTAAAACATGAACAGTCTCCAATGCGACACGCACAGAACAGACTCACCGTCAGCCGCAACATCCTCTGTCACAGAAAAAAACATATATTCCACTAAAAACACATATATTCCACAAAAAAAAAACAAAACTACATATATTCCACTGAGTTGTGTCCTTTAGTCCGACAAAAGTTGAACCGCATCAGCAGCACAAGAAGCAGCTGTTTTTATCAGCACTAACAGTTTATGCAAATTAGCCACGCGGTTTTAAGTTTCGTTTCTGTAAAACGTAAAGAAATGTGGCCTGAAGCCCAAGTGCTGCCAAACTGCAGAAGTAGTAGTATTTTTTGGGGGGACCAACTCTCTTACAGCCAGACTTGAGTCTTGTCTTGTCTTTTATGAGGTCACGTGACAACGGAACGAAACTAATTGAACGTCATCTCCCCAAGAAACATTATAGATACTATTAGATTTAATGATGCATTAAACTGAAAATACAACCACACATTCATTTGTGCTGTGCAAACAAATTTAGATATCAGTATAATTATAATATTATATTAGGTCCTTTTTTAATGACGGTAATGAAACTGATACATTGTTATTTTTTGATATCGTGGTATACTGTAATACCGTATTACCGCCCAGTCCTACTCTGTACTTACTTCCTCCTCCAATTTTTAATTCTTAATCAGTAAAATGCACAGGATTCAGAGGCTCTGCGTAGCCATTTAGTGAGATGTGCAGCTATCCATAGGAGGGGCCAGCAGCATGTGGCGCTTTGTTGTGATGTAGTCAGCAGATTTGTTTCTTGTTTCTAAGTAATTTTAGATTGTGATTTAAATGTGCAAATTATAACATAAAAATCCATGGGGGTCATAGATTATAACTATGGAGCAGACACAAGCACAATAGGTCTGCTGTAACTCATTGTCCATGAATCTCTTTGAAGCAGACTTTATTAAAAAAATAAAAAATGGGTCTGAAATGTCCATCATGTGCTGTGTTTTCTGTCAGACAGGAGCTCTCACATAAGGAGAAGTGCAGCCTATAAACCTGATCTCCAAAGTGCATGGGCATCCGGGAGTGTGCTGCTGTGGCTGTGGATGCTCAGATTTCCCATGGGACATGTGGACACACAAACTCACCGCAAGACGTCCACTCACTGTCGTAAATGATTAATGTCCCAAGCCAAGCCACATGCACAGACAGGGGAGTGACAGACAGCTGTGGGCTCCCTGTTCTCCGCCTGATCCATGGGCTCCTGGCATCAATAAAACATAGGGATGCCACAGGAGTCCTCAAGCAGCCCCACAGACAGCCAAACTTTACTACAAAGCATAGTGACATCGCATCCTGGGACTAGGCCTACCACAATCACCAAAATGAGAAGATTACTTACTAAGACTCTTTGGCTGTGTATGGTCTTTTAAAGGGCTCTGATCTATGATATAATGTAGTTTCCTCATCACAAACAAACCTGGACTTTGGTTTTATTTTATTCAAAAATGTTTAACACACAAACTCTGCAGATTTGGGACATGTTCTTCTCTCAAACTGAAAATATGTGATGGCATCAAGTGGTAATACTTAAGTGCTCCACTGTGTTTTAAACTCCATACACCTTCACTAGAATATCACAGGACTAGCAACAGGGTCGGGGAGGGGTGTAGGCAGCAGCCATCTAGATCCTCAGCCACTGGGTGCTCGCTACAACAGACCCACCCACCAAGCCGGGGTGCAAAGCTACGAGGGGTTGGGTATTCGGGGGGAGAGCGTCTCCCTGCTGTAATCTCCAGGGGAGTTGATACTGACCGGCCTTGAGACCGGTGCTGGCTGGGGAGGGCCAGGGAGATAAGATTCGTGTTGTTTGGGTTTAGAGCAAGCAGCTGCCTTTTCAATTTCCACAACTGCTCTTTTTGTCCATATATTGGTCTCAGGTCCATTCCTCTTTGCAAAGTTTTCAGTTTTCTCCAAGATGTTATCCAATATTTAGAACCACTATGTCCATCCAATCAGCAGTCATGACCACGAACCCGGCCCATAGTCACAAGTTTGAGTGCTCACACCTATGCCCCTCATTTCAGTCATTCTGGTCAGGCAAGTGGGCTTTGAACAGCTGCCTCAGTAATTTGAATTTTCCTAAAAATCACGGCCATGTCTAATCTAATCAGCAAAAGTCCAGCAGTCATGGTTCCGAATAGGTAAATGTCTTCTATGCCCTCCATGGACTGATGCAAACAGGTTCCCCCCAAACCTGCGTTTCTTGTCCAAAAAAAAAAAAAAAAGAAAGAAAAAAGTCAATTGCATTGAGAGACCAACTTATCAAGTCCATAGTTAATTTAGGTTCAGAAGACCAGAGCAGAAAGAGTCTCTCAAAAGTGCAAGACACTAGACACTAGACCAGATGAGACAAAGAAGAAAAGCAGGGAAGAAAAGGGATAGGAGAGGAGAGAAAAAGCATCCGCCCTCACCAAGAGCCAAACATTTCATTGAAATGTCTTGGTTTTTCGGTGAACCAGCAGATACTGGAGATAATCTGAACCAGAGGTAAGAATAAAAAAAAAAAAAAAAATCTTATTATAATATCTATCTATCTATCTATCTCTCTCTCTCTCTCTCTCTCTCTATCTCTCTCTCTCTCTCTATATATATATATATATATATATATATATATATATATATATATATATATATATATATATATATATATATATATATATATATATATATATATATATATATATATATATATATATATATATAGATAGATAGATAGATAGATAGAGATTATAATTTAGGGTTATTCTAGTGTATTGTAGAATAAAGCAGTTCAGTTGAGGCAAAAATGGCTGTTCATTTGAACCACTTGATGACATCACAAGGTGTATTTTGATCTTGAGGATGCAGACAGTTTAATCCACGTGTTTGAGTAACCACACAATGTTTTACTGTACTGATAAACTTCAGAAAACATACCTCTTTACTATGAGTGGGCTTGCATCCGTCAGCGTGTAGTGAAACAGTACAACCTGCTGCCTGCTCTGAAACACATTCATTTTAGTGTCAGGTAAAGTGGACCTGACCGCGTGCTCCTGCCGCTCTGACAGGTGAATGTGGCTGTAAAGTGCTGCTTTGTTCTCACACAGACCACCATCAAACTCTGACAGGACCCAAGAGGCTCTCAGCCCCTCACACAGATCAGAGCGTCAGATGGATCACATGGGAGCAGAGGTGGGCAGTACTCAGCTACATATACTTGAGTAATTCTTTAAAAAGATTTTTTCAAACAGCATAGATTTACTTCTGAATAATATTTTTATTGAAGTAACGGTACTCTTACTTGAGTTAAAGTTGTGGTTTCTCCTCCCACTGTGAGTAAGTCTATAAGTGACAAAAGCTTTATGTTGAAAATATGAAATGACTTCTGTTTCTTTCAGTGCTCCTCTGGGACACTCATTTAGGTCGTCTCATTTTTGTGTCTGTCCTTCGAAAAAAAAAAAACAGGTAACACTTTAAAATAACTACACCTTATTTAGCCTTAATAAAGCATGAACAAAGGCTTAATTAATAATGAACAAAGACTTAATTCATAATGATTCACGCTTAGTAACTACTTAATTACTACCTTAATTAGCACTTGCACTTAATTTGCCTGTGCTGTAAATAGTTACTCATAATTATTTCATACTTAATTACTCATGGACTAACCATTTGAGCATTTATTAATGATTAGTAAACTATGAGACAATGATTTACTAATAATGTAATGCAATGATCATTCAGGCAGCTGTTATCTGTTAGTTAAGTCTTTTTGAGAGCTTTTCTAAAGTGAAGACGAATTATCCTTTATTAAGCATTTACTAAGCATGAATCATTATTAATTAAGTCTTTGTTCATTATTAATTAAGTCTTTGTTCATGCTTTATTAAGGCTAAATAATGTGTAGTTATTATAAAGTGTTACCGTTTTTGGGTAACACTTTATAATAACTACACCTTATTTAGCCTTAATAAAGCATGAACAAAGACTTAATTTATAATGATTCACACTTAGTAACTACTTAATTACTACCTGAATTAGCACTTAACTTGTACTTAATTCGCCTGTGCTATAAAAAGTTACTCATAAGCACTTCTTACTTAATTACTCATGAACTAACCATTATTAATTAAGTCTTTGTTCATGCTTTATTAAAGCTAAATTAGATGTAGTTATTATAAAGTGTTACCAGTTTTTGTTCTAACACTAAATTACCTGTTAACTCTTGACTACTGACTACTAGCCCCCACCTTCACCTATTGTGTTCTCTGACTGACTGAGTGCTGTGACAGGTTTTGGGGTAAATGCGATTTGAATGGGGTTGTTCTCGGTGCATGTGACTGTGGTGAGAGACACAGATGTTCCGCAGAGCCTCTTTAAAGGGCTGTTGATGAGTCGGCTGGAGCCCCTCCCCTCTCTGTGTGTGCTGTGACAGGTGACAGCATTGGTCCCTGGAGCCTGCACCTGATTACAGCAGTAACACTTGTCTCCCACAGGACCAATCAGCCCTGTGTCTCCTGCTGGGCACAGGAGAGCCTTCACACTGTGTCTGACCTATGTGACTCTGGACACAAGAGCAGAGGAGAGAGGAGCAGTCAAAACCACAGGGCCACTCTGATTACACTCACCTGCAGCCTCACTCTCATTTTTAAAGACTCTTTTATGGTATTGCAGAAAATATTTAGATCACCGTATTACCTTTCTTTAAAATGCATTTTTTAAAAATATATTACATGTTTGATAAGTTTTACTTTCATTTTAGATAATTTCAGCAAGAAGTGTGCATCCCACTAATGAATATACTGCACATTGCATCAGGTTTGTGAAGCTGTAGTGTATCATTTGTATCATGTTGTTGTATACGTACAGTGAAGGAAAAAGTATTTAATCCTTGCTGATTTTGTAGGTTTGCCCAGTAACAAAGAAATGAGCAGTCTCTAATTTTAATGTTAGATTTATTTTAACATTGAGAGACAGAATATCAAAAAGAAAATGCAGAAAATAACTTTAAAGAAAATATATAAACTGATTTGCATTTCATTGACTGAAACAGTCTAGACAAAAAAGACTTGATACTTGGTGGCAAAACCCTTGTTTGTAAGCACAGAGGTCAGATGATTCTTGTAGTTGATAACCAGGTTTGGGCACATATCAGAAGGAATTTTGGTCCACTCTTCTTTGCAGATCATCTCTTCAAATCATGAAGGTCCTTCAGCTTCCTTCATAAAGGTTTTCTAAAGGGTTAAGGTCCAGAAACTGACTAGGCCATGACCTTCATGTGCTTCTTTTGCCACTCCTTCCTTGCCTTGGCTGTATGTTTTGGGTTATTGTTGTGTTGGAAATAACCATCTATGACCCATTTTTAGTTTCCTGGCAGAGGGAAGGAGGTTGACACTCAGGTTTTAACAGTACATGGCTCTATCCATCCTCCAGTTGATGCAGTGAAGTTGTCCTGTGCCCTTGGCAGAAACACCCCCCCAAAACATAATGTTTTCACCTCCATGCTTGACGTGGGGATGGTGTTCATGGGGTCATAGGCAGCATTTCTCTTCCTCCAAAGACAGCTTTCTTTAGTCTCATCTGACCACAGCACCTTCTCCCAATTTCTCTTCAGATCCTTCCGATGTTCAGTGGCAAATCTTAGGCGGGCCTGCACATGTGGCTTCTTAAGCAGGGGGACCTTGGAGCACTGCAGGATTTTAATCCAATTTAATTTCTCACTATTCTCATGACCATTGAAACTCCTCGAGGTAAGATCTTATGTGGAGCCCCAGACAGAGGTTGATTGATGGTCATTTTGTATTTCTTAAATGTCCGAACAATTGCACCAACAGTTAGTAAGTCTCCTTAACACCAGCTTCTTGCTTATAGTTTTGGAGCCCGTACCAGCCTTGTGCAGGTCTACAGTCCTATCCCTGATGTCCTTTGACAGTTCTTTGGTTTTTCCCATGTTAGAAAGTGTGGAGTCTGATTGATTGACTGATTCTGTGGACAGGTCTCTTTTATACAGGTGACTTGTTAAAACAGGCATCTGATTCAGGTAATGAGTTGATTAGGAGAGTCTAACTGGTCTGTGGGAGCTGGAACTCTTAATAGTTGGTAGGGGATCAAATACTTATTTTTATCACAATGAAATGCAAATCAATTAATATATTTTTTATAATTTAATTTTCTGAATTTAAAATTAACCTACCAATAAAATTATAGACAGTTTATTTCTTTGTCGGTGGGCAAACCTACAGAATCAGCATCAAATACTTATTTCCTACACGTATGTATGTAAAATGACTGTGCTGACGTAGACGGCGTAGGCTTGTGGGCTACGCGTTGCAGAATTGTAAACTGCTAACCATATTGAGGATTTGAATATTACCTGGGGTAGATCGCTAGATTACACAAATATGCATGGATGACATCGAAAACCTTTTCAGGCATAATTTTATAAATAGGTAATTTTGCATAATATCTCTCTTTAAAGGTGCACTGTGTAAGTTGTTGTTGTTGAGGTGGTGGTTGGTGAGTGTGGGTGGGGCAGAGGTGGTGGTTGGTGAGAATGGTGTGGGCAGAGGTGGTGGTTGGTGAGTGTGGTGTAGGCACAGGTGGTGGTTGGTGAGTGTGGGTGGGGCAGAGGTGGTGGTTGGTGAGTGTGGATGGGGCAGAGGTGGTGGTTGGTGAGTGTGGGTGGGGCAGAGGTGGTGGTTGGTGAGTGTGGGTGGGGCAGAGGTGGTGGTTGGTGAGTGTGGGTGGGGCAGAGGTGGTGGTTGGTGAGTGTGGGTGGGGCAGAGGTGGTGGTTGGTGAGTGTGGGTGGGGCAGAGGTGGTGGTTGGTGAGTGTGGTGGGGCAGAGGTGGTGGTTGGTGAGTGTGGGTGGGGCAGAGGTGGTGGTTGGTGAGTGTGGGTGGGGGCAGAGGTGGTGGTGGTGAGTATGGTGGGGCAGAGGTGGTGGTTGGTGACTGTGGTGGGTGTAGGCAGAGGTGGTGGTTGGTGAGTGTGGGTGGGGCAGAGGTGGTGGTTGGTGACTGTGGGTGGGTGTAGGCAGAGGTGGTGGTTGGTGAGTGTGGGTGGGGCAGAGGTGGTGGTTGGTGAGTGTGGGTGGAGCAGAGGTGGTGGTTCTAGTGACAAAGGGGTATTGCCTCTTCACCTGTGGAGACTCGTGTTTCGGCCCTAGGGGCACCAGCATGTTACAAGCACAACCACCACTCCACACATGCATTTTTTATGAGTCCTGACCCAGTCATTGCTGAGGGGCCCGGGGCCCCATTCTGCATATGGGGCCCTATCAGATTACCCCACAGCCAGGGAGCGAGAGCTTTCCACAAACAGTCATGTTTTCCAGTCTGGTCACTTTTAATTATTTCACCCCACAGAGGAGACTAAGTGGCCCCCTGCTCCCAGTGCTGTGACACATGTCCAGAGTGAGTCCAGGAGGAGCCCCCACAGCAGTTCATGGACATGTGTTAGGGGCCCACACAGTACAGGAGTCACACACTGCAGTTCACAGACATGTGTGAGGGCCCATACAGTAAAGGAGGAGGGTGTGCAGTTAGAGACACACAACAGTCTCCAAAATCACAGGACAACACTTGAAACAAAACATACAGTCCCCTGGGAATGTGTGTGTGCGCATGTGTATGTGTGAATGTGTGCATGAGTGTGAGCGTGCGCGTGAGTGTCTGTGTGTGTGTGTGTGTGGAACACAGAAAATCTCAATCTGTCCAGCGCTGTCATGTGAAGTGAGGAGGAGCAGAGTCAAAGGAAGCTCATTAGCAGCATTTTCACAACAATGTTAAATAAGAGTCCCCCCTGTGTGCAGAGAAGAGGTGGTGCTGTGAGCAGTGCCCACTCCACTGCTCTGCTTCTCCTGAGAATAACAGACAGAGAGTACCCATCAGACCAGAGTGTGCCCAGGAACTGCAAGAGACACAACACCATGGAGCTTCACCCAATTATATATCTAGATATATTTTTAAAAACTTTTTGACTGAGTGAAATAATTTCACTTCAAATGCAGAAACAACACACACACTCACAAACGTGTCTGAATGACTCTAAAGTAAATTCAAGTATGTTTTCTAAATCATTTTATCATTAATTTCTCAGTCTGCCTCCCCAAAGCTCAAAACACTCAGTTTCACCTTGTGATGTCATTTAGCAGTAGTTTGAAGGTTAACAGCTCGGTTCAACTGTTTTACTCTCCAGAACTCTAGAATAACCTTCAGGTGTTGCTCTTATTTGTGAATATTTAGTTTTACCGTTCATACTGACACTGGTACAGTGATTGTGATACACTCATGTTCTGGGAGTGACTCAGATCAATATTCTAAATGTAAGTCATCTGACATAAAGCAAGCTAGAGTGTTTGAGTGAGGCCTTCTGGGTCGGCTTCACAAGCATGTGCTATAGTTTAACATGAGACACGTTTGGAAGATTTGAATGAAGAAAATCTAGAAATTTCTATATCATTTTAATTCGGTAGAAGTTTTTAACTTGTGAATGTGGCTGTAAGACAAACTCTCACCTCTTACGAGAGCCCCAGGGCTGTGCCAGTGAGAACAGGGGCACCATGTGTGCCCTTATCCACCACCTCTGACCTCTGACCCCAGAGCAGACAGGAAATGAGATCATTAAAACTTGCTGACCTCAGTGACGACAGAAGCCATTACTGTGGATCATCTTGTGCTGTTAAAAGCCTGGGACGTTCAGGACAGCAGCCAAGGCTCAGCATCAGTGCACTGTGTCCTCCTGTAATATCACTGTCCTATTCTTAAGATTCACTCTCATATTTTTACAAGACTTCACACATTAGTACACACATAGTTCACTTTCACATGTCTTACTATCTTCAAACCCCAAAGGACTGAAGTGTGTGTTCTGTGTCTCAGGTAACAAAAGATGGGCTGGTCACTTCCACTTTCACGAGAGATTTCACACGTCGGAAAAGGGACAGTGTAATGTTACACATTACAAAAGGACTCTACAAAACTTTTCTGTTAGAAGGTCCACCACCTCCATATATGTGCAGGGAGAGGGCTGCAGAGAGAACACCTGCCTCACCTTCCTCACCTGCTCACAGACATACGTCCAAACCCTGAAGAGCTTTTCATGATCTGCTGTCCACCCTCCCATCCACAGAGCCTCAGTAAGAGGAGGTCTGCTCCAGATCCACCTGCTGACCTCTGTGTTCCAGCCCTGCCACAGCACACTTCATCCTGAGCCCATGTCACACTGATCATTGACACACTGGAGGGATGTGTGGGAGAATGCTGTGGGCAGTCACAGCAGTTTCTGTTGAGCATGTAAGAGTTCAGTGTGTAAGAGGCATGTGCTCACAGTGGACATGAGGAAGCAAAGTCTTTGACACCATTGTTCACAAGGTGAGATCATTTGACCATGTAAAACATATTCATAATCAGCACACAGTGGCAGTGTGGTTAGCAGGCTTCACAGCAAGAAGGTCCTGGGTTTGATACCCTTTCTGTGTGGAGTTTACACCATGGGTACAATCCTCCAGCTAAGGTAGTTCTGACCAACCCAAGCAAGAAGATCCTGAAGATGGGTACGTGGGCGCCATGCACTGCCCGCTGCTCCTGCGATGGGACGGGGCAAAAGCAGAGGACAATTTTCCCTATGGGGACAATAAAGTACCTCTAACTGCTCATCTCTCCTAAACTTGCACTTTAAAAGATGCACTTAAACATAATAGAAATGTCAAGAACAGCAATATGCTCATGTCATACATACCTCTGTTACATACTTTTCTATTATATGTACATTTCTATCTACTACTTCCTTATTTGCACATTGGTTAGATGCTAAAGCTGCAATGAGAATAAAGTTGAATCTGATTTGAATTATTACTATTATTTACTGCATGTGTCTCTTCTTGTATCATTCAGAACATTTTCCATAACTTCTTTTAGCTCAGATTCAAGAGTGTAGTGCTTCAGTTCGTATATATGTGTTGTTTTTTTCACTTGTAAGCCACCTCTTCTGTAAAGGTTGTTTCATGAGACGTCACACTGTCTGAGCTGACCATAGTTTAAGCCTGAGCTGGAGCTTTGTTAAGTCAAACTTGTGTGATGGCAGAGACTGTTAAGAGTGGTCTGGGTTTGTATTATCTTCACTGTGATGGTGTAGTGTATGTGAGTCTTATGTGTCTGTGATTCAGTTCAACATGTGTGTCCATTATGTGGATTTGCTGTTAAAGCTCTGAATCCGCCATGTAAATTATATACCATGAGGTTAAATGAAAACTACAGATATTATGGATTCTGTTGTGGTGGCCGTCTTGTGATTGTATGAAATGCACGATTCTAATAGAAAATTGTCTATAAGCAAGGTCACAAAAGTCACTGATAATGCAGAAACTCAACCCGCAGACGTCCTTTCTGTGAATGATCAACATAAATATTCATCCTAACTCACACAGGACTGCTCTGTGTCTGATGCACAATTAGACTCTGTTTGTGTCAGAGCACAGTATGGACACCACCACTGAGAGGGATTTGTTTACTTCACAAGATCTGTCATCATTAGTATGGTAAAACATGGCCTTGTTACACAAAACATAGCTGCTGGGACTGCATGTTGTGTACTTTAGGCTATTACAGCGATTATAGTGGGTATACAATGCCTCAATGCCTGTGTTCCATCGCCGCAGAGAGGTCGAACTGGGTGCCGTGGCCGGCAAGTGTAAAACACTTTTACATTTCACAACACACATTAACAAGTTTGAAAACAAAATTACATTTAGAATACACATTTACATCTTGAAAACAAATTCCAAGTTGCATAAAACACGTTTGCACATGTGCAAACTAATTTACAAAACACAAAACACTTGTACAATAGTACAATAGTCAGAACCTTACTGTAGTCAGATTTTTTCTTTCTTTTTTCTGTTGATGTGGTGAATGAACAACTGTCCACAGGCTGAGCAAAAGGGTGTAAAGTGGCTCTGGGTGACTCTGCAAAATGGACAAAACATAGTTCACTCCAAAAGAGAGAAGAGGGACCAAGACCAGGATCGGAACTGAGACCGGGACTGAAACCGAGACCAGACCAAGACCAGGATCGGGACTGAAACCGGGAACAGGACCAGGACTGAGACTGGGACTGAGGCCGAGACCAGACCAGGACCAAACCGTGATACCGGGACCAGATTGGGACCGAAACCGGGACCAGACCAGAACTGAAAACAGTTTAGTCCTGGTTTAGTCCTGATTCAGTCCTGGTTCAGTCCTGGCAGTCCAGATGCAGCGCAATAGTCTCGCATCGCATTTTAAGTCACGGAAACACTGTTTCCCAGTTCTGTGATTTAAAGCAGGACTAAACCGTTTTCAGTCCTTGTCTGGTCCCGGTCGCAGTCCTGGTCAGGTCCTGGTCTGGCCCCGGCCTCTGTCCTGGTCTTAGTTCTGGTTTGGTTCTTGACCTGGTTTAGTCCTAATTCAGTCCTGGTTCAGTTGAATGAACGAATGATACACGGATTCTTCCCCTTAAAAAACGCTCCAAATTCTCCAGAGCGCACCAGCTACTCATCCATACTTTCCAAGCAGCCTATATTCTCGTAAAATTTTGACTTTATTCTCATAAAATTACGACTTAAATGACGAAATGTTACAACTTTATTCTTGTAACACCAGCATCATTTTTTTTTTTTTTTATCTGACCCTTATACTCCGTCATATACAAGTGTTTTGTATTTTGAAAGTTTGCTTGCACATTTACAAATGTGTTTTATGAAACCTGGAATTTCAGGATATAACTGTGTATTCTGAATGTAATTTTGTTTTCAAACTTGTTAATGTGTGTTTTGCACTTGCCGTCCACGGTAACTGGGTCCAGTATAAATCATGAAACAATAAAACAAAGAGGCTGGATCCAGTTTGCATTTGAGATGTCTGTTTACTGAATGGGCAACTGGCAGACTAGCAGGAATATTGCAAAAATGAATACTGCAGTGATAAAGTAAAACCAGAAACTAAAGCCATAGCAGTCAACAAAAATTACAGCTAACCAACCAACACACACACACTGGGTCAAGTCATGTCTCCTATAGCAATTGTGCCCCTTTTCTAAATTTAAATGACATTAACTTCAAGTATATAATGAACACAGCCTATGGCAGAATGGAAACCCACTCACAATAAATAAATGTAACAGCGTCCTTCCTCTGTGTGTCTGTGTAAGACTGAATACTTGTCACATATCCCTGTATCGATCACACACACAGACCCTCTCACCTCTGAGGAACTGCACTGTCAGCTTTGCCTCTCTGTTTAGTTCACAATCTGGACAAATGTGGAATGCTATTCTGAATGTTCACTTATATAAAAGAAGGTTAAACAACTTCTTATGGCTTTTCCTCATGTTCAGTATAAAACTATAACACACATAGATCATACACAGACCATAGATTACTTGTAAACAGCAGTATTGATAATGACTTATGAAACATTGACTGGTGCAAAACTGGTTCATATATGTGTCCGGTCAAGTGGTAACGGAGGGAAACAGGCAGTATCAGTATCAGAATGTAGGAAAGAGTTACACTCCAACAGGGTCAAGTTAAACCTGTGATATTCTTTCAAGTTGTTGATAAAAAATTTAAAAACTCATGTTGGTAACGGAGGGAATGAAATATGCAGCACTTTTTGGGCAATAAATCCAAACAGTGATAACTCTTGGTTCTCACTTACATATCCTTAACAAACTGGTTTGAATATTTGCTTCATATAGTTTTCTACCATATGGTACAAGATTAGGTTGAAAAACCTCTTACTTTTTGACTCATGAGATTTTTATGAAGAAAGGTCATGGTAACGGAGGGAAAAGTAACGGAGGGAAAATTGTACAAGCAAGTAGAAGGTGCAGGATTTTACATCATTTGTCGCATTTTTCTTCCGAATACTTTAATATTACTTCAAAATGAAAAGTAACTATTTCTATAAAATATGTTAGTCCTTCCAAACTATTTTTTATCATTTTAAATATTTTTTTTTTGAAAAATCATGTCCCTTCATCAACAGTTCAAAGATGGAATAACACAAGATATGATGAAATACATCCATTTATTGACATGATTTTCAGGTCTTTGAAATTTGGGAAATAATTTTTGTTCCATGTTTCATACATGGTCTGTTTAAAACATATGGAACTTTAGAACCAAAAATGGTACAGAAAAAAGGTCAACAGTTTCATAAACTAGAGTACATATGTATCTGTTGAATACATTTTTATATCAGATGCATTAACTTGAATTTTTGGCCTTGATGTTTACTTCTGCTTGACCGGGCCCATATGTGTTTCCTCCCTGTCAAAGCCTGATGTGGACCACTCTCAGCAGGACAGGGCCTGGGGAGAACCTGGATGGGAGATCGCTGGGAATTCCAGGTGCCACAGTCGGGCGCCAGTGGCAAAAACGTTGCTGTGTTCTTAGGCAAGGCACTTCCACCACTTTGCCCAATTTCAGTATCGTGTGTGTGCAGATTGGCAGCCTCACTTCTATCCATCTGCCCCAGGGCAGCTGTGTCTACAACAGTAGCTACCACAGAGTATGGAGTGAATGTATAAAGCAGGAAAGTGTAAAGCACTTGAATTGAAAAAGCTCTATATAAGGCTAATGCATTATTATTAATATCACCGATGAAACTACGCTGACATTTTGTAACCCTTTATGCACGAGGCGGCGTCTGAAAGTAAATACAGAGCAGTGGGTGGAGATGAGGGGTCAAAAATATTCTCTGAGCACTCAACCCACAAATGCAGGACAATGTAGCATTACTCTGACATGCAAGTGTGAGTGAGCTCATGATGACGGAGCACTCATAACATGGTTAAAAACTCATAAAAGTTGATTTTACATATTATATCTCCTTTAAGTTCAAACTAATTCCACATGTGCTGGATCAGGATGAAAACCCGGCTTATTTCTGCTACTGTTATGAGGCACATTAGCAGCATTAGCAGAGGGGGTGCAGCTCCAGTTTATCACACAGGTAAAAGCTTTGGAACGAATGATCCAATAGTGGTGTTCTTATTTTGGTAAAGGTACATGCTATGTAATAAGATTATGAGCCTTTCAACAGGATTCATCAGACCAATCCTATTAAGATCACCATTTGGATTCATCCCTCTGAGCAATCTCATTTTCACAATAATGATTTTTTTCTTTTTGCATTAGCTGGGGACATGGTGCAACAGCCCAAACCCTTTATTATCTCCCCCAAGTTACAGGAACAAAAGATGTGCAGAACTCAGAGGAGGAGAAGAGAGAGGCGAGGAAGGACAGAGAAGGAGAGTTTTTGTCACTGATTTTTATTAGCAGCAGGTCTCTGTTAAAGCAACACTGTGTGATTTTCTTAATAAAAAAAAAATAAAAAAAGAATGTTCCAAACCATACTGTGGAACATCCTCCATGGAGGAACAAAATGTCCATGGAAACAAGCAGAAGACCTTCTTCCGTGCACTCAGAGTCAGGTTTGTGGATGCAAGACAATGGCAACATAGATGCTGCTCAGACCTCTGTGGCTCTCTCATGATGCTGCTTTAGAATAATAGAAATAAATGATGTGGCCAGTGTGTGAGACAAAGCTCGAGGGCTGAGGACGAGCATCACTACAGCAGCAGTCTCACTGAGCACGTGTGTGTGGCGTATGGGAAGAGACCCGTCCTGCGTGGCATGGTGGCGGCATGGTTTAGCCCTGGTTTAATCCTGGTTTAGTCCTGGTTTTAGTCCTGATTTTAGTCCTGGTTTAGACCTGGTTTAGACCTTCAGTACAACCTGTTATTTCAAAATCTGCTGCTGTAGTTAAGACAAAGTTGTTAATTTTGTCTTCTTATATACTTGAATTTCTTGGGTTCTTTTTAAAGGGATAGTTTGGGTTTTTTGACATAAATCTGTATGACATCCTCATGAGCAGTGTCGTGCATCCACACTGACTTACCCCCGACAGCGTCCGGTGAGCCGAGATACTGGCCGTTTTTGGTGCTGATGAAAGTCGTCCTGCAAGTTGGCTGGGGATATTAAATTGAAGCGTTTTTCTTCTCAAAACAATCTGTGTTCAAAAGAGTGATACAAAGCATCACAAAACCATCAACCTCAGAAAAGTCAGACCTCATAATCGCTTGGCACTATTTTCTCTCCGTTCGTATCACTGCACGCTGCCGCCAGGTGACAGCCGCGCACGAATCCATCACTTTCTGCAGTTGTTCGGCAGTGTTTACATGCGCAGACCGCTGCAGCGTGAGAGAGCTAACATGAGAACTAGAGCCATAAGTATAGAAGCTTGTATAAGATACATAAGAATATATCTAAAAAATGGTGCGAACTCTTGATTATCCAGGGTGTGAACCAGGCATGACTGTCACCTGGCGGCAGCGCGCAGTGATACGAACAGAGAGAAAATAGTGCCAAGCGATTATGAGGTCTGACTTTTTAGGCGACGATGGTTTTGTGATGCAAATGTATCACTCTTTTGAACACAGATTGTTTTGAGAAGAAAAACGCTTTATTATACTGTTCCCAGCACAACTTGCCGAACGACTTTCGTGAGCACCGAAAACGGCCAGTATCTCACCGGACGCTGTCGGAAGGTAAGTCAGTGTGAATGCACGACACTGCTCACGGGGATGACACACAGATTTATGTCAAAAAACCCGAACTATCCCTTTAAAGACAATGTAGTAAAGTGTATTTACCTTGTTGACATGTTTCAGCTGCTGCTGCAAGTCATCTTCAGGACTGTCCCTGGTGTTGGTGGTGACATGTTGTATATGAGCAGTTGTTACTTCCTGTAGGCGTGGTCAGCCTGATGGACCTGGCAGGTCACTCACACTGACCATCACCAACACCGAGGATAGTTCTGAAGATGACTTGCAGGAGCAGCAGCCGAAACATGTCAACAAGGTAAATACACTTTACTGCATTGTCTTCAAAAAGAACCCAAGAAGTTAATGCTGCTGTAGTTGTGTTATATGGCTGTAATTAAAGCTATAGGACCAGAAATACAAAAAAAAAAAAGTGAGGAAAAAAAAGACGCATAATTTTCCATTTATTTGAGAAATAAGTGCACTTAGAGTGGCTTTTTCAATTGTTACAAATACAGACGCTCAGAGCAGTCGACCATTTTGACTCACTACACTCTTTGATAAAGTTTAGGCCCAATCAAAATGAATGGAGCGCATGAGTTTGGCGGAGAGTAAAGTTACTATTCCCTACATCATCACGCAGCTCGTGATTTAGGATAATGCTGGAAATATGTTGAAAAAAAAAAGCTGCTACTGTCAGCTTTTCAAGGGGAAAAAAGTAACTTTCTATCTTTTATGGTTGGCAAATTATGTGCAACATGTCTGACAGAATTATGTGAATGGGTTAAAAAGATGTGTTATTTTGAAAACTACCACTTCATGGCATCACAAGGTGGGACAGAGCATTTGGAGATGTAGTCTGATAGTAAAAGCTTACTCAAATGTGTGAATGAAACGAAACATAACTCAGAGTATGTTTTTGAGCTTATTTTGGACTTTTGGATCTTTGGCTAAAAGGTTATATAGTGTGGCTTTAGCGTTCACTTTTAATTCCAGTCTTTCAACAGTCTCTTCACAGTGCTCCTCTCATCTCTGATTGATTTCTCTCTATACTAAAGTTAACACTCAGCACAGGCTTCATAATGCCTATTGCAAATACAGTTTGTCTGAAAGGAACATGGTTGTAGTTACTGTGGCGTGAAGTCCTGCCTCTAAACACATGCACCCTTACACACGTTCTTACACCATCACAGTTTCATTAGCTTTTCCATTAGATTTATCTGCATGAACCCAGCACTCAGATCTGCTTTGAAGAACCTCTCCAGAAACAGAGGAGGCTTTCAAACCTCTCTCACAGAATCAGTGCTGAGCTGGAAACGCGCTCCCTGGTTCTGCTGCTCATGCCCATTACAACCGTTAATACGAAGAGTCACAAACACAACACAACACAACAGGAAACCCTAAGTCTGAGCATCGACTCACTCCAAACACAAGCCCACTACAGCAACGAAGGGAAGAGGAGCAGACAGGAGCAGGAGGAGAACAAAAGAAAATGGATGAAATATCAGCAGGAGAAACAGAAGAAACAGGAGAAGGAGGAGAAAAAGGATGCAGAAGGGGAGCATTCAATTATCATCTTGAAATACAACAAAGAAGACTCAAGGCAACTGTGCAACAAATAAATGCAATGTCAAATGGTAAATGGTCCAATTTTTATACAGCGCTTTTCCACCTTCAAACCTCCAAGCGCTTTACATCAAGAAAACACTCACCCATTGGCACACACACTCAAACTGACGCTGGAAAAACAAGCAAAACAAACAAACAATATCTATATAAATGACTTAAATTAAGAACATTTTACTTTATTTGATCAGATTCAACTTGACAAGTAAAATGATCTACTAATGTATTTGTAGTTTAATTATTTATAACACAGGTAAGTCTGGCTGAAACACAGGACAAAGGCATTAAATAGTGGAAAAAATATACAATTCTTTATTTTAGTTAATATTAAAAGAGTTCATTTTACCCATTTTCTAAAAAGATACACAATCAACACAACAATTTGGGAGCTAAAATCTGGGACACAACTAAACAAAATCACACAAAAACTATTAGTAATGCAACAAACAAAGATTAATCAAACCAAAAGAGTTGCATCTCAGGTTTCAGGAACCAAAGTGCCAGTGCAGTGCAAATATCTGTTTATACACAAAAAGGTGCTATAGTATTTTTTTAGATGCAAAGTGCTAGGTGCGTGGCTTTAATGTTAAGACTTTAGATGTTTTAAAGTGCAAGGTGCTGTTAAATTGCACTACCCACTATTGCACAAACCCCCCCGGCCGATCACTATAGCAACTACACTCCAACTACAGATAAAAGGAACTACGGAATCACTTTACGAGAGAATTTAAGGGACAATTTCAAGAGAATATGGCTGCGTTCAGACTGCAGCCTGAAGTGACCCAAATCCGATTTTTTGGCCCCTATGTTCCTGTATCTGATCTTTTAATGACTGTCTGAACCACACAGATCCGATTTTTTCAAACGTGGTGGGGTGGCAGTAGCTCAGCTGGTAGAGCATTCCCCCACTGATCTAAAGGTTGGCGGTTCAAATCCAGCTCTCAACATAAACATCACAGGTTGAGCGGTCAGATCCACTGACCCACAGGATTCCAGCTCCCACAGATGAATGCTGTCATTGTGTCCTTGGGCAAGACACTTTGCCCACAGTGTCTGCGTACACACTGGTGTGTGAATGGGTGAGTGGTTCCTTGTTGTAAAGCGCTTTGAGTGCCTTGAAGGTGGAAAAGCACTATAGAAAAATGTGACCATTTACCATGTGACCCAGGATACTTGGATATGTGCTCCTGAAACGGATACATATCTGATCTTTTGACATGTGACTTCAGTCTGAACGGTCAAAGTGCATTCATCCACCGACACGTCACAAACGTCACTATTCTGCACTGAAATAGGCGAAAATTGTTAATGAACTCCATGTCACTGAAGTGAAGCACATCACCACTCACCACTCTTGGCTCCGTCTCCACATCCACACGTTCTTTTCAGTGGACGTCGCTGCCGCTGCCCCACAAAACACCACGGCCAAAAACCTCGTCCTTCTCCTTCTCAATCTCCTCCTTAAAACAGTAAGTTGTTCATGTTCTGGCTCCGGTACGAGAGGAACTTTAAAATCTCCAGGTGCTCGAATGCTGCGTCCATGTTTGGACAACTTCTGTAAACACAGAGCACGCTCACTGCGGTTGACGTCGTCGTGTCTCCAGTGCACATGCGGGACACTTTTGGGCCTTTTAATGTTCACACTGGAGATCACATACAAGTCACATTTAATTGGAAATGTGAACGACCTCGAAAAAACATTTGAGCGTTAAGCCCTGCAGTCTAAATGTAGAATATGAGAGCAGAACCCAGCAGCAGCAGTGTAATCTGCCACACAGAGATACACTGATTAACACACGCCAACAAACGCCACCACCCCCAAACATGCATCACCCAGAGCCTCTACCTGGTTTCTAGAATAGGTGTACTCTACATGGGGCCGGGAGCGCGTCAGGAGCGGCCGCCGTCTCTGCCTGCTCCAGACAACACCTTTAAATTTAATCACCAGAAACAACACATTAAAATAAGTTTTAAGAAACATTGAAGGAACAACTCCAGTACTTACACGCGCCGCTTTTGCAAGCCGACGAAAGCCCCGACTGCCACACTACGGCGTGCGCAGCCTTTCCTAATTGCTTATCAGTGACGCCGGGAGCCACGCACAGCGACGCACAGGTGGACGCATTCACGGACGCACCACAGTCAGAATAGTCCAAACACCCGGTTACACAATAAATGTATTTTTCTTAATTCAAGGAACATTTGACTTTATTTCTTGTTTTAAGTGCAGCAAGATGTATTTTCACATTTTACCGAAGATTTTCAGATTTTTCAGAAACAAATCCATCCTTTTTCTGTTAATGATATAAATTTGACATTTATAAATTCATCACCAATTATAGCAGTTGATCAATTTAAATATCTTGGTTTATGGCTCGACCCGTCGCTCTCATTCAGCGCCCACACACAAACTATTACAAACACAATTTCACACTGCTTAAAATGACTTTATCAGTCCATCAATTGTTTTAGCTTTTTTGTTAAGAAAAAGACGATCTCACAACTAATTCCTCCCATTTTAGATGACTGTGATATTATTTATCAAAATACTACAACTTCTGTTCTCCAACCACCTCAACAGTCTGTGCAGAGTCATTCTCCGCTGTCCCTTCAGAACTCACCACTGTACAATGTATATACAGTATTTCATTCCATTCAGATCCTCTTACAGTTTACGTCACGCTGATCAGATATTTTTTGTCATCCCAAGAGTCAAAAAACAAATAGGAAAACACTCATTTAAATATAAAGCTCCTTCTGATTGGAACGATCTTCCTTCATCGATTCGTGTGTTAACTTCTGTCTCTTCATTTAAAAATGCTCTGGTTCAATATTTACAGAACCCGTGTCATTGTTTTTGATCATTTTGTTGAATTTTTGTTGTTTATCTTGTTTTGATTAGCTTTGAACTTTTTTTTTTTCTCAAACTTGTTTTATTATATGTCAAACAGTCAAGTGTGTGTGTGTGTTGATTTTGTTGTTTTGATGCTTTGTTGAATTCATGTATCCTACTGTCTGCCTGTCTACTGTATGTGTTTTTGTTGTTGTATTTATGAGGACCCCTCGAAAACGAGACTTCAAGACATCTCAAGGGGCTTATCCTCCAAATAATACATTCAAATTCAAATATTTTAAGTACAAAAAGTCTTGTTCCACTGACAGATCACTTTACTTGTCAAGTGAAATACTCAAATCATGATAAAACTTTCTTAATTCAAGTCATCTGAACTTGACTAGATTTAGCTTTTTGCAGACACTGAGGCGAAGTGGTCTTGCCTAAGGACACAACGGCAGCATTCATCTATGAGAGCTGGAAACGCAACGCCGTCCTCTGGGTTAGTGGATCTGAGCGCTCTGTCAACAAATGTGCCGTGAGCAGAGTGGGAGGAGTGGAGGAGGAGGGGACAGAGGAAACGGGAGGAGCAGCAGGATGTGTCTTGTCCACACTAATTGTCGGATAATCGTCCTTGTACCCCCGTCTACTTTACGATGATTTGAGTTGGAGGAGCTCATCAAGTGACGACTCAAATCCTTCAAATGAATTATGAAGTGTCTGTTGTGAGTGGCAGACATTTTCCAGGCTGGTAATTGGCACATGATGGCAGGCTGGTGAGGAGGGTGGCAGTGCCCTCCCCTGACGCTCCGCTCATTATTCCTGCTCAGTGATGTGGAGCGTCGCAGGCGTCGCAGGCTCCCAGGGCGACGCTGGGAGCAGGGGCAGTCCTGGGAGACGCAGGCGCTAGTGCAGAAGAGTCTTAAGCGGAAATAAGGCGGCTAACGTTGTAATGGAGCAGCTCTCTGGGGGAAGATCACAGCACACAAACACACTGAGTGGTACCACCCCTACTTACCCCCCTACTGCCGCCATCACTACCCTCCCTCTGCAGCCACACAGATGCACTATCTCTGCAGCACAGACCAGCCGTGTGTGGACGGGTCTTTAGCTGTCACAGCCCACAACCCTTTACTGATTAGGCTTATTCATCTACAGCTACTTAAACTGTGTCGTTTTTTTAGAGACTAGGTTAGTGCGGCTTTTCTACACGAGTCCGTTCTGGCCGTGAGCAGTCCTGGAGGGTCATGGAGAGGCCTGGAGGGTTGTGGAGAGTCCTGAAGGGTCATGGAGAGGCCTGGAGGGTCATGGAGAGTCCTGAAGGGTCATGGAGAGTCCTGAAGGGTCATGGAGAGGCCTGGAGGGTCATGGAGAGTCCTGAAGGGTCATGGAGAGTCCTGAAGGGTCATGGAGAGTCCTGAAGGGTCATGGAGAGGCCTGGAGGGTCATGGAGAGGCCTGAAGGGTCATGGAGAGGCCTGGAGGGTCATGGAGAGGCCTGGAGGGTCATGGAAGTCCTGAAGGGTCATGGAGAGGCCTGGAGGGTCATGGAGAGGCCTGAAGGGTCATGGAGAGTCCTGGAGGGTCATGGAGAGTCCTGAAGGGTCATGGAGAGTCCTGGAGGGTCATGGAGAGGCCTGGAGGGTCATGGCGGTGTAGAGTCGAGCTCAGTGTGGTTCATATGGAGAGCACTGGGGGTGGGACAGACTGAGGCTGTCACTACTGTCACAGCTGAACAGCAGCCTGTATAAAGTCTGCTTGAGTAAATCATTAATAATTCTCTTTAAAACTCTTCATAAATGTTCTTGCATTACATAATATTATTCTTACAAAATTAGTTTAAAAATCTCTCACTAAGAATCATAAGAAAGTAGAAATTTTGGATGCATTATCCAAGTAAAAATATTCAAAAAAAGTAGAATTTTTGTGCTTACGAATGTTCCTGACTGTCCATAGGATTAGTTTTTTCAAGAGAAGAGTTTCAGTTAAGGGGCCTGGTCAAGCAGAAGTAAACAACAAGGCCAAAAATTCAAGTTAATGCATCTGATATAAAAATGTATTGAACAGATACATATGTACTCTAGTTTATGAAACTGTTGACCTTTTTTCTGTACCATTTTTGGTTCTAAAGTTCCATATGTTTTAAACAGACCATGTATGAAACAACAAATATTATTTCCCAAATTTCAAAGACCTGCAAATCATGTAAATAAATGGATGTATTTCATCATATCTTGTGTTATTCCATCTTTGAACTGTTGATGAAGGTACAGGATAAAAAAAAAAAAAAAAATGTATTTAAAATGATAAAAAGGACTGACATATTTTATAGAAATAGTTTCCTTTCATTTTGAAGTAATATTAAAGTAAGTAAGTAGAAGGAAAAAGTTGACAAATGATGTAAAATCATGCACCTTCTACTTGTTTGCACAATTTTCCCTCCGTTACTTTTCCCTCCGTTACCATGACCTTTCTTCATAAAAAATCTCATGAGTCAAAAAGTAAGAGGTTTTTCAACCTAATCTTGTACCATATGGTAGAAAACTATATGAAGCAAATATTCAAACCAGTTTGTTAAGGATATGTAAGTGAGAACCAAGAGTTATCACTGTTTGGATTTACTGCCCAAAAAGTGCTGCATATTTCATTCCCTCCGTTACCAACATGAGTTTGTTAATTTTTTGTGAACAACTTGAAAGAATATCACAGGTTTAACTTGACCCTGTTGGAGTGTAACTCTTTCCTACATTCTGATACTTTACTTATTTCAATAGTCCTGAATAGTTTCTGAATAAGAGACATTTGAATGTCAAAAATCTGACCCTGTTTCCCTCCGTTACCACTTGACCGGACCCATCTGTGGCTTGGCTCTGAGCGGTGAAATTTTGGACAATGAATGTACTGGACTGGTCGAGGATTTGTGTTTGTGATTAACCCCTTGCAAAAATGTGTAATAAATTCAAATTAAAGTATATTGAAATCTCATGCCATCAGTCAACGAACCTGCGTGCCTCTAGTGTGTGGAGAAAATACCGTGTCCCTGTATCACCAGGTGGTGTTGTTGGTCATTTTGCTCCATTTAGTCAACTTAAACTGCGCCGCTCTGCTACAGTTACTTCATCAAAAACATACCCGGAGAGTTTTTCTTTCATTCACACATTCTTTATTATTAGTCTGTCGACATCTCCAAAACTCAAAAAGCCCTGTTCCACCTTGTGATGTCACATAGGAGTAGTTTTCAAGTCAGCAGCTGCCTTTTGTTAACAGTTACATTTTTCAAACTATTCTAGTGAAGATGTATGGAGCTTTAAAACAGTGTATGACATCACAAGGTGGAAGAACTCAGCCTAAATGTGCAGGTGTGTGTGTTAAACATGTGAATGAAACAAAACACACTCCAGGTCAGTTTGTGATGAGGAAATGACATTAGAACATAGATCAGAAAACAGTGTAATATGGGCCCTTTAATACGACTCTCCAAACATCACAGCCACTGAAAATATTAGAACTTTTGCTTTGATTTGATTTGTTTGGCTTGTTTCTCATTCTCCACCCTCCAATGATTGTTACTGTGTATTATCTCAACAACTCGGCAATAAAGCAGCGCACAGCCATTAAAAGGCGCACGATATAATAAGAGCGTGAGATAGGAGCCGATGAGAGACCGCTGTGTTAACACCAAATTAAAGCGGCGCATCTGATCCGCCCGCTCGCGCTGCTCTTTGATTGTGGAGCGCAACGCCTGCCGTGTCCAATCAAACGCAGATTAACTCCACACTGCTGCGCTTTTCCATTTAATAAGAGGAGGAAATGAAAAGGCAGAGCGCGGTTCACCGGAGGAGATATGAGTGTCCGACTGCCGACAGGGCCGCTCCTGCCACAGCGCGCCGCTCCTAATCAGCACCCGTCTGCAGCCAATACAATGGGCCTAATGGGATCTGATAAGAGCAGGCCTATAAAGTGTTAGCATGTCACTGTGTTCAGCGTGTGTGTGTGCGCAGGGAGGACACGTTTCTGCGTGTGTCAGCAGTAAAGACACACAACATGTAAATGCACTTTTTCTCTCTGCTCAAAGGATTTACGAAGGCAACAGTTTCTGCATTTGACCTATTCCTTGAAAAGGGTGTATTAAGCTAAACTGATTTTTTGGAGCTTTCTACCATGTTAGAACAGTGTTCTCTAATCAAAAGTTTGAGTTTAAGTAATCTAGCAATCTCTCCTGGGCACTAATCAAACCCTCCTTACAGTTACCTGTAAGATTCTATCCATTTACTAGAGCTGGGCAAAAAAATAAAATAAAATAATAATCGTTATATGCAAAACCAATTAAAGAATTAAAAAGTAGAGTATACTGACTTTTATTGGAAATGTAAATGAAAGAGCCACACATTTGTTGTGCAAACAGAGTTTCTTTCAGAGTCTTCGAGGTTTTCTGAAGGCTCAAGAAAAAATACTGAATGAATTTTTTTACTACTAATATATTTTTTCAATATTTTTTATTCAGTGAGTAATAAACACGACACTAGTAATAATTTCTAGATCATTGTTATAAACTTGGACTGATATTTCTTGGGAAACAAAGGGTTAATATAATATAATGGAAATGGACCAATCACAGTTTTTCTTCCAGTGGTATCTGGGGAAATCAGTGACTCCCCCTGCAGCACTGAACTAAAGAAACTGACAGTTGTCTGAGCCAATCACATTTCACTGAGTTCTGGGCGGGATCATATCACGAAATCTTCCGGGCCTTCGTGAACACCCTGTGATAGTATTATGTAAGCAAGACCACAGCGACGAAAACCGCACTGGACACCTCTGTTTGGACGCCTCAGGGGCAAGAGCCCTCAGCCTGTGGCCCGGTCGGAGCTTGGAGCCCGCGGAAGCTCAGAGCCCACGGCTGGTCCAGTCCGGCTGGTGTCGGAGCCCACGGCCCGCGGAGTCTCAGACATGTTGCATCTCACGTGGTCAGCAAAAAGTGAAAAAGACGTCAAACTTAACCCTCACGCTTTCCTCTGGGTCACATAGACCCAAAGAAACTTTTTTTTTTCCTTCCTGGTCTCTTGGGGCGAGTCAGTCAGGCCCAAAAATTTATTTTCATTTATTTTGTTGCCTGGCGAGAAAGTAAAAATAAATAATAAAAACTGCATTAACGGCGTTAAAATAATTGTTGGCGATAATGAATTAATTAGTTAACGCAAAATTAACGCGTTAATGTGTCCGGCCCTAATATTTACTAATCTATAGTTATGTTTACACAGAGCCGGGTATGTTGAAAAAACAAATATTTTCCTCCCTCTATTTTCCATAATAACATCGTGCACACAGCATCATTTTCAAAAAAGTTTTCGTTTACATCAACCTGCATAAATCCTCCATGGAGAGTCAGAACTACACTGAGCCTCTGGGCGGCGCCTGGATTAGATTCAAACCTGTAGCATTTATTTCATTACAGTTGTAAGTTTTAGTCAAAAATACCTTGAAAAACATGCATTAGTGAGCGGGCTCGCCTCTCCACAGATCTGTTAAAAAAGTGTCTGGTCATCGACATGATCCATCAGCTCTGAGTGCAAATGCAAACACATGAAAAGTGTTTCAACAGAAGGAAGTGTGTCTGCTGCTCTGCACACTTCCATCATCATCATCATCATCATCATCATCATCATCATCATCAGAGCAAAAACGAAACATTGGTCACACTTTTTTGTGTATCTCACATCGCATGCAAACGCCAAACCGTAGTTTTCCAGAATCTCCACTCTAGCCGGAGATTTTTAGAAAGATTCGTATTCAGAGGCAAATCTGCAGTTTGTGTGTAAAAGATGGGTACAAACACATTTAAAAAAAATACCTGTTAGCATGTAAATAGGGCTTCTGCCTCCAGTCTCTCTCTCTAAAACCTTCAAATCAGGCAAGGAATCTCGGGGTAATAATGGACTCAGACTTGAACTTTAACAGCCACATCAAATCAATAACATCTGCAGCCTTTTACCATCTAAAAACATAGCAAAAATCAAAGGTTTACTGTCTAAATCAGACTTGGAGAAACTTATCCATGCGTTTGTCTCCAGTAGGTTAGATACTGTAATGTTCTGCTCACTGGTCTCTCCAAACGAGCTGTGAGACGCTGCAGAACATCCAGAACATCCAGAACTGCAGCTCGGGTCCTTACTCGAACTAGGAAGTATGAGCACATGCGTCCTGGTCTCAGGTCTCTGCACTGGCTCCTGTGGCTCAGAGACTTTAAAGCAGCTCTGCTTGTACAAGTGTCTCCATGGCCGAGCACCAAAGTCCATCTGTGACATGTTAGTGTCATATGAACATCTCACACTCTGAGGAGCTCAGGGACCGGCCTCCTGCTGGTGCCCAGAGTCACGACTAAACAAGGGGAGTCAGAGTTTCAGGTTCATGCAGCTAAAACCTGGAACAGTCTGAACATGTGAGACAGACTCTTCTGTGACGCTGTTTAAATCCAGACTCAAAACATTTCTGTTTAACTGTGCATATAACTGAAAGGTTTTCATTCCGCACTCTTCTCTCCAATTTATGTCTCTCTTTTTTTATTTTAATCTTCACGATTATTTATGTTTTGATTTGTTTTTATTATGATTTTAATGTATTTCTTATTCTGTAAAGCACTTTGAATTACTTTGTGTACAAATTGTGTTATACAAATAAACTTGCCTTGCCTTCTGTCGCCCATGCGCCCCCATGACATTTCTCCTTAAATGTACAGATGTGATGTGCAGTGGTTTCATCAGCAGGATACATGCTGAGTTTGTGGGCCAACTTAATGCTGGGAACAAAAGGAGTCAATGATCAATAGTGAAACTCATAAAACTTGTTAATACATTGTTTTCAGTTCATATAGCAATTTCAAAACAATAAAAGGTCAAATGGTGATCTACATGTTATGTGTTAGCATATGTGATACTATCTGCAAATTAGAACAAATAAAGTAAAAGGTATAATACAATATATGCATTTTGTTTCTGATAATAACTGAGAAACTGCTGACAGTCACATTTTGCACCCAAACAGTTACATTTTTAGAAAGATTCATGGGAACACTACCTCAGACACTTGGTTCTCTCTCATGATATATTTTCAGTAGTAGTGCAGCAGATTGGAGAACTACCAGAAAACAGCTGCCTGTCTCTAACACAGACACGAGTCTCTGTGGTGCAATATCACAGTGACAGAAAAGACTCAGTGGGCGTGAGGAGCAGTCTAAACTCCAACATGTTCCTGACTCACGGTCTGAGATCAGGTACAGTCTCTTTTTCAACTTGTGTAAGAAGAAACCAGGTCAGTCTCATGAGTAACTATTGCTCTAGTAGTGTAAATATAATAACAAATACAATAAAAATGACTCAAGAAGAAGTACAAAATATACTGTGGTCCAATATATTACTAAAGAAAAGTAAAAGTGTAAAAAGTGTTTGGGGGAACTACTAAACTAACAGTGATGTAAGAGTAACTACAACAGTAAAAAGTAAGACACATATTTGATTCTGGTATTTTCAAAGTTTTGAGAAAGACTAAATGATATCTGATCACAGTGCTGGTCAGATGATGTAGTGACTAGACTTACAGAGGGAAGAGTGCCATACCTCTTCTATGGCTATAACACTGAAGCAGTAGAGTTATAGTATAGTGCTAAAAACTCTTCAGAGAAGTACCATTTCTCTACACAATCTTTCCACTAAAAACGCCTCTGAGTGAAAATCAAACTTTGGATAGAGGACCCGTTCCCCTGTTGTGATGGCGATGAGAGTGGCTAGTGCATAGTTACTTTAAAGGTCCTGCCACACCTTGACGATTTAGAAAACCTATGCTGACGTACCAGAATTTCCCTAAAACGCTGGCATACGCTGAACCATCGATGTTTTGTTTCGATTTTGGGCATGTACATAGTGTATTAGTAACTTACATAGAATGATTTGATAACTTATAGATAACTTATACAAACTAATGCTGAGCGTGTTGCCAGCATTCACAACTTATGCCTAACGACAGTCTAACCTATGCATAGGGCACGGCAGCGTATCGCAGATGAACACGTCTCGTCGCCTATAAAAAGTCTGCTGCTTGACAATTTAAATCATATCATATGAGATACCATAATATCAGTCTCTCTCTGTGTATGGTGCTGAATGCAACAGATGGATTGATAGGTCGGAGCAGCGGGATCTGTCTGCAGACCACAGACTGTAAAGTTGTGAGCGCGATCGCGTCAGTTGTTTCCTGTCTACAGTAAAACCACTCACCACTGCACTTCTAGATCTCAGAGCTCTGCACTTCTAGTTTAGATATAAGACAAAACTGAGTTATTATTATTTGTGAAATGTGGTGCAATACTTCAGAAACATGGTTTTTAAAGCATAAAAGACTGGGGATATAATCCACAGGAAGTAGAGTCACTATTGCTAATGTACAGCTTCACACGCGCTGGACGTAAACAAACACACGTGCCACTCTCGCATTTTTACTTTCAAAGAACGACTCAAATGGATTAATAGTGCAGTTTTGTCAACTGGATGTCATTATTTGTGGAGAACAAATTCTATGGATAATACAGGGTGAGTAATAAAGTCTTCTTATTGAGCTGGCGTAATGAATTGATCAGTTTTTTATTTAGTCTGTATGTTGTTCTCCGCAGATCACCTACATGATGCTCTTTTTTAAATGCAAATGACTGTTTCCCACAGCTCTCAGTGAGGACATTTTCCCACTGTGTGATATCCTCTGTGGCCGAAGTATTCTCTGATCAAGTGTTTTGCATCGGTTCATATGACACATGGGAGCACAAAGTCTGGAGGAGAACTGACGGTTTCCTCCCCATTTTTATACCGATTCTCCTAAACGCTGCCAATACAACATTATACGGTAACTACAAGTTAGAAACACGTTCAGTAAGTTCTGCGGTCATCTGGAACATGTCAAATACGTCTGCATACGTCAATATGAGCTGGAGATAAGTTCGATATAAGTTACACACAGGTTCAAAACACGTTACTCATAAGTCATGGGTACGCTAGACATTTTCTTAACGTATTTGGACTTATGAGAAACTTACAAATAACGTGTGTCAACGATCGCATAACTTACCTACCACTTATGGCCTGCGTCTGCAGGATGTAGAAACATACGCTGACATATGTCGAGAAATGTTCAGCATGCTCAAAATTTTTCAACGACCTTGCCGTATGTCAGCGTGCTTCAGCGTGCTCAGAACTTATACAGTATTTACCTAGAACTTATCCGACGTACACCAGTGTATTTGCCAAATTTCTCATACGTCGGCATACACTGGCTAAATCGTCAAGGTGTGACAGCGGTTTAAAGTGGACCTATTTTGTAAAATCATCTTTTCAGCACTTGTAACTATGTTAACTAACTAACTAATGATAGTTCTCCTTCTCATTTCTCATTTTATTTGGAGTGTTTGAACTTTCTTTAATCATTTCATAAACTCATGTGTTCACTACCACGAGTACATAAAAAAAATTAAAATAAAAAAATCCACAGATGCCTAGTATGATGTCTGTGTGTGTGTGTGTGTGTGTGTGTGTGTGAGGGTATGTTGTAGTTTAAATTTTATTATTGGGCATTGTTTTTTTCTGTTGCCCAAAATACACTAAGTAATGTTAAAAGCCGCACTATTCTTTGTCTAATCCTTTCTCTCGTCTAGGTACCTTTGGGTTTTCCATTTCCATGTCTGCTGTTTATTTCACACGGTCAGTGTTTGATTATCCTGACCTGTACTCAGACCTCAGAAAGCCACATGATCAGACTGACCTAAATGCAAATTGTTCTTGAGAAGGGCTTGGACCTCAGAAAGTATTTACAGACGTAGATAAAATTGTTGGTATCCCTCTGATAATGAAAGAAAAATCAACAATGGTCATTGAAATAAGTTAAAATTAAGAAAAGCAATAATAAATAAAAATTCCAGAAAAATAACCAATGAAAATCAGACACTTTTTGAATTGTTGTTCAACACAGTTATTAAAAAAAATAAAAAAACAAAAAAAACACTAAAGAGACTGGACAATACTTGGACAATAGGGACATGTTAAACTTCAGTGTGTCTCTAATCTGCATCACAGGTGTTTTCAAACTTGTCCTCAGTCAGTGTGTCTGTTTAAAGGGCGACATGTGTCATTGTGTTTGGAGACATGATGGACACAACACTGAACATGGACCAGAGAAAGAGAAGAAGAGAACTGTGTCAGGAGACTAGAAAGAAAATGACAGACAAACAGGTTAAAGATAAAAGACAATAAGACAATCTCCAAGCAGCTTGATGTTCCTGTGATTACAGTTACAAGTTCTTCAGAAGTTTAAGGTCCACAGGACTGAAGCCAACCTCCCTGGACGCAGCTGCAAGAGGAAAATTTATTACAAATTGAAGAGATGGATCATACAAATGGAACCAAACAAATTAAATGTGAACTTGAAGGGCAAAGTACATGAGTGTCAGATCACACCATCCATCAGTGTTTGAGCCAAAGTGAACTTCATGTGAGGACACCACTGAAAATCATAAACACACACCGCCACAATGCAGACTGACAAACCACAAAGCTTCTGGGAGAATGTTCTTTGGACAGATGAGACAAAACTGGAGCTCTTTGGCAAGACACATCAGCTCTATGTTCACAGACGCAAAAATGAAGCAGACCAAGAAAAGAACACTGTCCCTACTGGGGCTGATTTGCTGCATCTGGCACAGGGCGTCTTGAATCTGTGCAAAATACAACAAAATCTCAAAACTATCAAGGTGTTTTGGACCAAAATGTGTTGCCTAGTGTCAGAAAGCTTGGTCTCAGGTCATGGGTCTTCCAACAGGACAATGACTCAAAACACACAGCTAAAAACACACAAGAATGACTAAGAACAAAACACTGGACTGTTCTGGAGTGTTCTACTGTGAGTCCAGATCTCAATCCTACTGAACATCTGTGAAAGGAGCTGAAACATGCTGTCTGGAGAAGGAACCCTTCAAACCTAAGACAACTAGAGCAGTTTGCTCATGAGAAATGGGTCAAAATACCAGTTGACCAGTGCAGAAGTCTCATTGACAGTTAGAGAAATCATTTGTTTGCAGAGTTTGCCTCAAAAGGTTGTGCAAATTATTACATTAAGGGAACCATCATTTTTGTCCAGGCCAATTTCATTATTTTGTTTTTTCTAATAATTCTGTTGAACCACAGGTGAAAAGCAATGTTTGATTTTTGTTGGACAATTTTCAGTAAATTTGTATTTTTTATTGCTTTTACCAGTTTCAAGTTATTTCAGTGACAATTATTGATTTTTCTTTCATTGCCAGAGGGGTACCAACAATTTTGTCCACGTCTGTAAGTGTTGTTATCCCACTGCTCTGGGCTCCTGCAGCAGAAACTCTGTCCATCAGTAGTGAGACGTTTGTTACGGTGCAAACGTAAGAAACCAACATAGACAGTCTGCTTTTGTGTGTTGATATTATTTCACAGATAATTTCCATGCCAATGTGTGGGCGTCTGAGGGTTGTGTGTGTGAGGGCTGTGTGTGTGTGTATAAGGGTTGTGTGTGTGTGTGTGTGTGTGAGGCTTGTGTGTTTGTGTGTGAGGCTTGTGTGTGTGTTGTGGACGTGGTGTGCTTCTGTACTCTGCTTGAGCGCGATAGAAGCGTCTGAGCGCAGATTAAGATTAGGACACATTGATCAGTGATAGTGCTGGGCACAAATGCATCGAGGCTGGAGTAAACAAGGCCCAGCCTCAGCCAATCAATGAGCCTCATTAACAGCATCATCCAAGAGGCATCCATCACCAGCACACCTCAGGAGGAGAGGTGCAGAGGAGGACACAGACATCAGGAGGAGAGGTGCAGAGGAGGACACGCACCTCAGGAGGAGAGGTGAAGAGGAGGACACACACCTCAGGAGGAGAGGGGCAGAGGAGGACACAGACATCAGGAGGAGAGGTACAGAGGAGGACACACACCTCAGGAGGAGAGGTGCAGAGGAGGACACAGACATCAGGAGGAGAGGTACAGAGGAGGACACACACCTCAGGAGGAGAGGTGCAGAGGAGGACACACACCTCAGGAGGAGAGGTGCAGAGGAGGACACACACACCTCAGGAGGAGAGGTACAGAGGAGGACACACACCTCAGGAGGAGAGGTGCAGAGGAGGACACAGACCTCAGGAGGAGAGGTGCAGAGGAGGACACACACTCAGGAGGAGAGGTGCAGAGGAGGACACACACCTCAGGAGGAGAGGTGCAGAGGAGGACACACACCTCAGGAGGAGAGGTGCAGAGGAGGACACAGACTTCAGGAGGAGAGGTGCAGAGGAGGGACACACCTCAGGAGGAGAGGTGCAGAGGAGGACACAGACTTCAGGAGGAGAGGTGCAGAGGAGGACACAGACCTCAGGAGGAGAGGTGCAGAGGAGGACACACACCTCAGGAGGAGAGGTGCAGAGGAGGACACAGACTTCAGGAGGAGAGGTGCAGAGGAGGACACAGACTTCAGGAGGAGAGGTGCAGAGGAGGACACACACCTCAGGAGGAGAGGTGCAGAGGAGGACACACCTCAGGAGGAGAGGTGCAGAGGAGGACACAGACTTCAGGAGGAGAGGTGCAGAGGAGGACACACACCTCAGGAGGAGAGGTGCAGAGGAGGACACACACCTCAGGAGGAGAGGTGCAGAGGAGGACACAGACTTCAGGAGGGGCAGAGGAGAACAACAGATGGCAGACGAGTGGAGCAGAGGAGCACATATACAGAGGAGGAGATAAAGGACATGAAGAAGCAGTGGAGGAGGGGTGCAGAGGAGGACATGCCTAAAGAAGGATATCAGGATGCAGAGGAGGACAGAGGACAACATCAGTAGTAGTATTTGTATTTGTATAGTAGTGTCACATATTTAGCAAAAATCATTAGTGGGAGTTAAATGTATCAGCAGATCCTTGTGAGTGATGCTTGAGAGTCTTGTTCTTTAGACGACTGTAAAGTGCAGTGTGTGCAGGAGTGGCTTTAAGATGCCTCCTTCTGCCTTCCTGCATCTGAAGTTCCAGTGCTCCATAAACATGTTTAGATGCAGATTTTGATGCCATGTGAAAGTTTAGTTGGTGGAGCTGTGTGTGTGTGTGCTCTTAATAAAAGCCCATGCCACAGCATTTTCAGAGCAAACAGCCAAAGTCCATGTCTCCTCTGAGTGCTTTCTTACAGCGCTGTGGTAAAAGCAGAGGAGTAGAGGGAGCGCGGGCTCTCGTCCACCCCTGTGACCCCTGTGCCCACCCGGCTGCTCCGTGTGCTCAGTCAAAGTGAGAGCTCCCACCAGCCCATGTGTAATTTAAAAGGATGGGGCTGACCTTTCCTCTTGTAGCAGAGCAGCTTGAAGCGTCTGTGTGAAAAGCACTTTGTGTGTTTTGTGTTTGTTCTGATAAACCTGCTCCCCCTGACCCCTGTGACCCCGGCACTGCAAGACCAACATCCAGAAGAGAACATGCAGATTCACTATAGCACGCTTCATTTAAAGCTGCAAAGTAATGTCACTTTTTTGAGGTAGAGTCCTCTTAGATGTTATTGTATTATTCCACAGCGAAGCTTTAACTTATCTACTCCTGTTGGAAACAAGCAGGTTACTCCTTCCAGATCAAATTAGAGGCTAGATCTATGGACAGGCGACCCTGCTCACAGTAAGAATACATGTTTGTTGTTGTTACATGTTGTTACTTTTAAAGAGAAGCACGGTGGCAAATCGGTTGTTTTAGTTTATTTATGGACAATTGTCATGACAATTGTCATGACAATTGTCATGTGGGTGACGTAGGTTTGTCTGTGGAGCTTTGCCTGGAATCTTACAGCTAAAGATGCTGAAGGTTCAAATAGATAACATGGATGACAACGAAAACCTCTTCAGGCATGTTTTGATCTTTAAACATATCTTGGCCTTGCAACAATCTGACCTTTTCAAAACTCAACAGATGGACTTTGTGAATTGGTCTTATACTAGTATATGTGTGCAATAACCTCTTCTACTAGTATATGTGTGCAGTAACCTCTTAAACTAGTATATGTGTGCAATAACCTCTTAAACTTGTATATGTGTGCAATAACCTCTTCTACTAGTGTATGTGTGCAATAACCTCTTCTACTAGTGTATGTGTGCAATAACCTCTTCTACTAGTATATGTGTGCAATAATCTCTTCTACTAGTATATGTGTGCAATAACCTCTTCTACTAGTATATGTGTGCAATAACCTCTTCTACTAGTATATGTGTGCAATAACCTCTTCTACTAGTGTATGTGTGCAGTAACCTCTTAAACTAGTATATGTGTGCAATAACCTCTTAAACTTGTATATGTGTGCAATAACCTCTTCTACTAGTATATGTGTGCAATAACCTCTTAAACTAGTATTAATTGTGCAATAACCTCATTAACCAATAATTGGTCATTTGCAGGTTGTGTGCAGGTCGTGTGCAGGTTGTGTGCAGGTTGGGTAGCAGGTCGTGTGCAGGTTGTGTGCAGGTCGTGTGTAGGTCGTGTGCAGGTCGTGTGCAGATCGTGTGCAGGTTGTGTGCAGGTCGTTTGAAGGTTGTGTGCAGGTTGTGTGCAGATCGTGTGCAGGTTGTGTGCAGGTCGTTTGCAGGTTGTGTGCAGGTTGTTTGCAGGTTGTGTAGCAGAGCTCCTGCTGCTTCAAACCTCTCGGACACTTAGGGATTCAGAGTGAGTCAGTCGTACGCACAGAGAAGTGTGATTCTCTCTCCTCACGCCTCCTCACATATGGACTGTGGATTGGCTTTATCAATGGTTTATATACACTCTTATTTATGCATGACTCACCATAAGTACCAAATGTAAATGTGCTTTTCCCATCACAAACAAATGTAAATAAACACATTTCAACAGGAGGAACAGACACAGACAAGTGAGGACAGATCCAGAGCAGAACAGATCCAGAAAAGATCCAGAAATGTGGCAAGAGCAGTCGATATTCAACAGACTCACCCTGTGCCACTGCCCAGAGTACACAGCACTGGCCCATATGGTCCTTCCTGTGGGTGCTGGGTCCTTCCTGTGGGTGCTGGGTCCTTCCTGTGGGCAGTGGGTCCTTCCTGTGGGCAGTGGGTCCTTCCTGTGGGTGGTGGGCCCACAAGAAGTGGTCCCATGTTGCCTTGTTGGGCTGGACCTTGAGATCACCACCCCTGGCCTGACTCTAGACCTGTGGATCTCACTTAAAGCTCAGAATCCCCTCTCCCCTCTGTTCTCAGCCTCACTCTGCCCTCGATCTTACCCACCCACAGGAGGGGGGTGCCCACAGACTCCACACATGTGCCAGTGTGGTACAGGGCATATCTACATGTGCCAGCGTGGGCACTGGTCTGGCTGTTCACTGCATACTCATGCCTGGAGTTTATAATTAGTTCTTCTCAGCAATGAGTGATTAGTGCTTCAGGTTCACAACAGAGATATGAGAAAACGCTCGTGATTTGTGTACAGGCTGGACTCATAAAGCTGCACTCAGCCACATTTCACATAATGAATCATTCATTTACTGTTGTTTAACTGATCAGACTGTTTCTGCTCTCCTCACCTTTCCTCCGGGAGGACCAGCCAATGAGCACAGGACTATCGCAGTATGGATCAGACCCACACAGCCTCAGTCACATGAGTCCTGGTGGGTCAGATGAGTCCTGGTGGGTCACATGAGTCCTGGTGGGTCACATGAGCTCTGGTGAGTGTATGGTTAGGGTCTGGACATGTGACAGTGATGCACAGTAAAACATATTTAATGCCACTCTTGTATTTGACTTTTTTTTTAAACTGTCGTCTCACACAGTCCCCAGAGAAAAATGTAGGTCCTTGTGTGTGTCAGAGCAGACTGCTGTGCAGGGGGAGCACACAGGAGAAGGTGCTCTCTGGAGCTGATCAATCTGATGAGGTGAGTGAGTCTGGACTTTTCCCACAGCCGGAGGACAGCTGCTGCTACAGTCCCAGGGGCCCCGGGGCCCTTCCCGTGAGTGTGACACAGACTGTAGTGAACCTGAGAGCCTGCAGCCTCACACTGTCCCACTGTCCCCTGCTCTTATCTGTCCTCACTCTGATACCTGAGAGCAGGGACTATACTGAGCACCAGAGAGGGGCCCATTGCGCCGGGACCACTTACACAGGGGTTACCATAGCAACTATCACCTAATCATACGAGAGGACAGACAGACCATAAAGCTCAGGTCACACGGGAGTCATACAAAGCTCAGGGCCCACTAGCACAGGCGCTACAGGAGCCAACATAGTCCAAAAAGCATTACTTCAAAACAATATTACTCAAGACGTATGAAAAAAGTAAGACGAATAAAAAAGTATTTGAGAATACAACAACTCAAGTAAGAAGTAACATCTGATTTAGAATTCAAGTTATATTGGCTATTTCTTCAATAAAATATTACTCAAGTAGACGTAAAATTAAGCTAAAAGTAATATTTCTTTAAAAAGTTGTTACAGTGGTACAGTGGGTGGTGTGAGTGTGAGGAGGTGGGGCGTGGTTATAACATTACTGCATGTTTATTTTATTGGCTGTAGTTACTGCTGCATATGTCACAGAGAGGCCCCAGGGCTTCACCAGATACTCCAGTTTCCACCACCACTGCACTTCACCCCCCTCCAACCCCATCACCCCCCATTCATTTAGTTTTCTTTAAATAAATGATGTCATGATAGCAGCAGTTGGTTCTAGTGAAGACCCAGAGTCCAGGTCCACGGTTCACCTCAGCTAAGCACAAAGGCGACTGCAGAACTACAGACCAGAAACCAGAAATGTCCTGTACCGACATGTGTCAGTGCAGCAGCCAGTGCCAGAATGATGATGATTCCCAAGCCGTGTTGTATGCATAAACTTTATAAAAGAAGTGGACTAAGCGAGTGTGACCCACAGAGTTCAACGTCACTCAAATGAGGCTCATGATGCCCACAGTTACAGGAGCCAAGACTCTATATTATGAATAGGATTTTTTTGACGAACAAAATAGAGAAAAAAAAAAAAAAAAAATCTGAGTCATGTAGAGGGGGTTAATATGAACATTTTAAGACCAAAATGATGAGGCTCACAGCAGCAGTTACACAGAGAGGAGCCACAAGATTCTAATGTAAGTTAATTGGAGCCAGAGTCAGAAGGAGCCAGAAGAGCCTCCTGGAGAACTTCCTATTTGGCACACGGCGGCTACAGCTTTAGCTCTGTCTACTCATATATACTTTACAGTCTACGGTTGTATGAACGTGATGATGATGATGTATAGAAAATGTCTAATTAAAAAGGTTGCGTAATCATATTGTGTCTAAATGTGTTTGTTGACATTCAACATCCACATTTTATGTGAGCTGCTACTAAACTCTGAGTTTTCTGACCAACTGCATGTGATGTTTATAGTTTGTTTTACCCACATTGTTGATGTATTTCAACAGGATTAAAACAAACAAACAAACATGTTTTTTGGAGGATCATGGAGTATTACATGTGAAAATTACAATGAAATTAGTCATTTTTGACCCAGTTATTCGTCTAAGGGTTAGTGTGGGTAGGTCTTATAGCACCATTTGATTCCCTGACCCTGAAAATGTGTGTTTAGCTGTTAAAATCAACATTTCAACTTATTCAGGGGCTGAGATATTTCAAAAAGAGTTTCCAAAATTATATAGTTTAGCAAATCCCCCCAAATTTCCCACAGACGTATATACTGAACTGGACTGTCATGCACACGTGTTTAACTTCCTCATACACGTGTATATAACTCCCTCATTTTCATTTTGTGAAATGTTCTTCAAGTATGAAGTACATCTTTACTTTGGTTAGTTTTCCACATTCAGTGGTGTGTAAAAAGACAGTGGTGATGAGATGCTGGTGTATTACCCTGTGGACAGAGAACATCATATGAGGTTGTGGAGCTGTAGACAGTTAGCTCCTCTCCTCTCCTCTCTGCTGAAGCGTCACTGCTCCATCTGTCCCTGTCTCTATAATTGAGGCTCGGTTCTTGTGTCTCAGGGCGAGCGGTGGTTGCCAGGCATCTACCTCGTCTAATTGTGTGAGAGCGTCCTGATTTGTGCTCATTCTGTGTGTGGAGTCTTCTCTGGGCTCAGACCCTTCACTCATTCACAGAACATGAAAGTGATCCTTATGGCCCCTCTCCTCCGCCTGCCCACTCCAAACACCCTGCAGCCCTCCACATGCAATTAATCCATTTCACTCTTAAGAGGAGCTATTTATGCCATCCACTGTGCGTCAGGCTGCTGTGCTGAATCAGGGCGCCTGCTGAGGGCCAGAGAAGACAGACACAAGACACAAGAACAAGACACTGACATTTGGACTCGACTCAAATTTAGGACAATTCAAAATTTAAAACAAAATGCTCAAAAGTGCTCAGTAATTTTTAAATAGAGTACTTTTCTAGAAGCATACTTTTATTCAATATTTTTAGTGAAGTAACAGTACTCTTACTTGAATAAAAGTTGTGGTTTCTCTTCCCACTGCACAAGCGACAAAATCTTTATGTTGACAATATGAAATGATTTGAACATTTGTGTTTCTTGCGGTGCTCTTGACAGATATGACTGAGGTTGTCTCATTTTTATGTCTGTCCTTTGAAAATACCAGATTTTGTGCATTATTTCTGATTTTGTCCTTCAAATTCCACAAACTTTAAATTATAAATCAGATGTCACGTCCTGACAGTTACTTCTGTCTTGAGTAGTAATTTATCCTAATATGGTTTTACTCTTACCACCACTGAAGCACTACTTTGTACGTCTACTTCAGTAATATTATTTTGAAGTAATGCTCGTTTTACTTGAGTACAAGTACTCAGTAGAATAGAATAAACCTGTTTGCAAATCATACCTCGTATTTTGTACTGTGAGCAAGTGCAGTTCATCTGTTTGTCCCCATATGTCTTCTTTTGGAAGCATTGAGCAGTGCCTGAGTGTGTGTGTGTGTGTGTGTGCGCATGTGTATGTTTGCGTGTGTGTGCATGTGCTTGTGTGTGCGTGTATGTGTGTGCATGTGCGCTTGTATGTGTGTGTGTGCGCTTGTGCTTGTGTGTGTGTGAGTGCATGCGCTTGTGTGTGTATGTGCTTGTGTGTTGTATGTGTGTGTTGTATGTGTGTGTGTGTGTGCGTGTTTGTGTGTGCGTGTGCTTGTGTGTGCTTGTGTGTGCGTGTGTGTGCTTGTGTGTGTGTGTGTGTGTGTGTGATCGTGTGTGTGTGCGTGTATCTGTCTGTGCTTGCTTATGTGCGTGCTTGTATGTGTGTACGTGTGTGCATGTGCTTGTGTGTGCGTGTATGTGTGAGCATGTGCGCTTGTATGTGTGTGTGTGCGCTTGTGCTTGTGTGTGCTTGTGTGTGTGTGAGTGCATGCGCTTGTGTGTGTATGTGTGTATGTGCTTGTGTGTTGTATGTGTGTGTCTGTGCTTGTGTGTGCTTGTGTGTGCGTGTGTGTGTGTGTCTGTGATCGTGTGTGTGTGCGTGTATCTGTCTGTGCTTGCTTATGTGTGTGCTTGTATGTGTGTGTGCTGTGTGTGTATGTGCGTGCATGTGCGTGTGTGTGTGTGTGTGTGTGTGTATGTGTATGTGTGTGTGTGCGTGCATGTGCTTGTATGTGTGTGTATGTGCGTGCATGTGTGTGTGTGTGTGTGTGTGTGTGTGCTTGCGTGTGTGTGCATTAGAGGACTGTACTAAAGAACTGCTGGGCCTGAAAAGAGGCGAGGGGCTGTGAGCATGTGTCTGTTCTCTGGTCTCGTCTCTTCTTTCATTCAGCCTGGATTAGGCCACAGACGCTCCGTGACATGAGCCAGAGTGTGTGTGCGGGAGGACATCATGCACAGAGACACAGAGAGCAGACTGTCTGACCGGCTTATGTGCTTCACAGTGACCGGGACCGGGACCAGAGCGGGACCAGACCGAGACTGAGATCAGGACTGAGACCATTGAAAAAAGAATAAACAAATGATACACGGATTGAGGAGCTCATTTTGACAGGCCAATATCTTCTATCAAATAAGGCTCCCACTATAGAAAAGAAAGAAATGACTGGAAACACAGAAAACAGTGTTAAATATTAATTATTTAAGGCTAATATCACAGGCTACAGTGTGAATTACCTATTATGATATAGCGATATTTTATTTATACAGCGCCTTTCTAAACAAAGTTGCAATGTTTTGATGGAAACAAAATAAAATACATTGTAATGAAAATGATAAAATCAAATATTAAATCCAAACTATTCAATCATCTAATGTAGGTTTTCTGCAGCAAATTTAACAGCACATGTCGATGTTTAACTGAACAAACAGACAATAAAACCAAAACTCTTTTAAAATGTGACTTGTTACTCCACGTCTGCCTCGAGAGCTCAATTTGACGAGTAGCTTAAATGGACAACATACCACCAATAGTCCACGTGGGCATGTTATACCTCGTTATGAAGTGTAGACTCTCTGTATTATGTCCATTTTATTCAATTTACAGACAAATAAATGTCCTAATATGTGGCTGTGTGATGTCACTGTCCCTGAATGCACCCCAGAGTCACGTCACTGAAGTTACTGGTCCACTTTTATGCATATAATTAATTACAACCGCGCGCATGCATTTATGATAACCGCTAAAGGCTGAGAGTGGTCGTTTACTTAGGCCACATTGTTTACAGGCTAGAATGTCATGCAAAAATGCCATTAGGCCGACCTTCTGTTTTTATATTTGAGTGTAAAGAGACAAAATAACAGTACATTTTGCCTAAATAAACCCCATTTATACAATTAAAGTAAAGAGTAAAATCGAAGTTTTATAATCAGATGAAGATTTACAGTGAATTTTTACATCACTAAATATATTAGCTGTTATATCAGCACGGCCAAAGCTCATTTTGTCGATATCATATCAGATCCAAAAAAATCCATTTTGATCGTGCCCTAATTTCTACCATGTTAGATCACTATTTTCTCATCAAAAATATGCTCATCCATGAATGTTTGAGTAACCTAGACTACGTCACCCATGCTCCCACAAACAGTTCTCCATAACTGAAGTGGGACTCGAGTGTAGGGAGCAAAAGGAGGGGGTCTCAAAAACGTCAAAGCATAAAAAACAAAATTGAAAATACACTACCGTTCAAAAGTTTGGGGTCACCCAGTCAATTTTGTGTTTTCCATGAAAAGTCACACTTTTATTTACCACCACGAGTTGTAAAATGAATAGAAAATATAGTCAAGACATTGACAAGGTTAGAAATAATGATTTGTATTTGAAATAATATATTTTTTTTTCCTTCAAACTTTGCTTTGCTTCAAAGAATCCTCCATTTGCAGCAATTACAGCATTGCAGACCTTTGACATTCTAGCAGTTCATTTGTTGAGGTAATCAGGAGAAATTTCACCCCACGCTTCAAGAATCCTCCCACAAGTTGGATTGACTGGATGGACACTTCTTGCGTCCGTACGTATGGTCAAGATGCCCACTTCTCTTTCTACTCTGCTTAGAGCCTTTTTGTGCTGTTTTCTGAAGGGAGTAGTACACACCGTTGTAGGAAATCTTCAGTTTCTTGGCAATTTCTCACATGGAATAGCCTTAATTTCTAAGAGCAAGAATAGACTGTTGAATTTCACATGAAAGTTCTCTTTTTCTGGCCATTTTGAGCGTTTAATTGATCCCACAAATGTGATGCTCCAGATACTCAACCTGCTCAAAGGAAGGTCAGTTTTAACTGACTCCTCCACTTGAGGCAAAGACTCCCCACCCACCTGGAGAGGGCAAGCCACCTTTTTCCGGTCGAGAACCATGGCCTCAGACTTAGAAGAGCTGATCTTCATCCCAGCCGCTTCACACTCGGCTGCAAACCGCCCCAGTGCACATTGCAGGTCCTGGTTCGATGAAGCCAACAGGACAACATCATCCGCAAACAGCAGAGATGAGATCCTGTGGTCCCCAATCCGGCCCCCCTCCGGCCCCTGACTGCGCCTAGAAATTCTGTCCATAAACACAATGAACAGAACCGGTGACAAAGGGCAGCCCTGGCGGAGTCCAACATGCACCGGGAACTGGTCTGACTTACTGCCGGCAATGAACACAGCTCCTGCTCCGGTCATACAGGGACCGGACAGCCCTTAGCAAAGGGCTCCGGACCCCATACTCCCAGAGCACCCCCCACAGGACACCACGAGGGACACAGTCGAATGCCTTCTCCAAGTCCACAAAGCACATGTGGACTGGTTGGGCAAACTCCCATGAACCCTCGAGCACCCGATGGAGAGTGTAGAGCTGGTCCAGTGTTCCACGGCCAGGACGAAAACCACACTGCTCTTCCTGGATCCGAGGTTCGACTATCGGCCGGATTCTCCTCTCCAGTACCCTGGCATAGACCTTACCGGGAAGGCTGAGAAGTGTGATCCCCCTATAGTTGGAACACACCCTCCGGTCCCCCTTCTTATACAGAGGGACCACCACCCCGGTTTGCCAGTCCAGAGGTACTGTCCCCGACCGCCACGCGATGCTGAAGAGGCGTGTCAGCCAAGACTCAGGTACTCAGGACGGATCTCATCCAACCCCGGAGCCTTGCCACCAAGGAGCTTTCCAACCACCTCAGTGACTTCAGCCAGGGTGATGGATGAGTCCGCCTCCGAGTCCCCAGCCTCGGCCTCCGCCTCGGAAGACGTGACGGTGGGATTGAGGAGATCCTCAAAGTATTCCTTCCACCACCGGACAACGTCCCCAGTCGAGGTCAGCAGCTCTCCCCCCGCACTGTAAACAGTGTTGGCGAAGAACTGCTTCCCCCTCCTGAGGCCCTGGATGGTTTGCCAGCCCCTCTCTTCACCCGAGTGTCCAAGACACGCGGCTGGAGGTCAGATGACACGACTACAAAGTCAATCATCGACCTCTGACCTAGGGTGTCCTGGTGCCACGTGCACTTATGGACACCCTTGTGCTCGAACATGGTGTTCGTTATGGACAAACCGAGACTAGCACAGAAGTCCAATAACAGAACACCGCTCGGGTTCAGATCAGGGAGGCCGTTCCTCCCAATCACCCCTCTCCAAGTGTCACTGTCGTTGCCCACGTGGGCGTTGCAGTCCCCCAGGAGAACAACGGAGTCCCCGGTCGGTGCACTGTCTAGTACCCCTCCCAAGGACTCCAAGAAGGCCGGGTACTCAGCACTGCTGTTCGGCCCGTAGGCCGACACCACAATGAGAGACCTGTCCCCGACCCGAAGGCGCAGGGACGCGACCCTCTCGTTCACTGGGGTGAACTCCAACACACAGCGGCTGAGCTGTGGGACAATGAGCAGGCCCACACCAGCCCGCCGCCGCTCCCCGCGGCCAACGCCAGAGAAATTGAGAGTCCAGCCCCTCTCAAGGAGTTGGGCTCCAGAGCCCAAACTGTGCGTGGCTCCTCCTCAGGCTCCTTTCCCCCCAGCGAGGTGACATTCCATGTCCCCAGAGTTAGTCTCCATGTCTGGCGATCCGGTCGCCGAGGTCCCCGCTGTCGACTGCCGCCCAGATCTCTCTGCACTGGCCCCATATGGATCCTCCTGCGGGTGGTGGGCCCACGTGAGAACGGCCCCACGTCGCTCCTCCGGGCTGAGCCCGGCCGGGCCCCGTGGGGGAAGTCTCGGCCACCAGGCGCTCGCTGACGAGCACCCACCCCAGGCCTGGCTCCAGGGTGAGGCTCCAGTGACGCCAATCCGGGCGACGTAACTGGCCTCTGTGTGTGACTCATCATGTGGGGCTTCTGAACCGTTCTTCGTCTGACCCGTCCCCCCGGACCTGTTTGCCTTGGGTGACCCTACCAGGGGCATGAAGCCCCCGACAACAAAGCTCCCGGGATCATTTGGGCACTCAAACCCCTCCACCACGATAAGGTGACGGTTCAAGGAGGGGGAAGTGTAAAAAAAAAAGAAAAAAAGGGAAGTGTAAAACCCTTTATTTAAAATCACTGTACCTGTTTTTACTGGTCTGACTGGAATGACTTGGTTACATTGTTTTTCCACCGTGTAAACCTTACACACCACACTCTACACACTCCACTTCACTTGTGTTCTGTGATGTTCCACTGTCCAAAAGAGTTCAGGGCTGCAAGCTGAAAGGGAAATATGAGACAACCAAAACAACAGTGTTTGATTCTCCCTAAGTGGAGTTTGATCCTCCTTAAAATAAAGCTGAACATTTCGGCACTCTCTACTTTATCAACACTGATCAACATGACCAGAAGAAAAAACTGGAAACTGACCGCTCACACTGAACAGGCAAACAGTCTGATGCACACTGGGACACATGATCAGACACAGCTGGACACTCCTGCTCACCCACTGCACCAGACTATAGAGGGACAGATAATACTCCCTACAACTGTACAACAACTCACCCTTATGCAACAGATAATACTCCCTACAACTGTACAACAACTCACCCTTATGTAATAGATAATACTGCCTACAACTGTACAACAACTCACCCTTATGCAACAGATAATACTCCCTACAACTGTACAACAACTCACCCTCATGTAACAGTCAAATGTATGTCAAATAAGACACAACATTGATATAATTATGCCGTATTTGCTCCATTTTATTATTTAGACTTAATTATAATCATTTATATTGTTACTCTTTGTTACTATATTATTTTGTTTATATGAGTGAGCGGATCTGTAAAGTTTGTCTAAGTGTCAATGAGCAGAGCACAGTGACCAGAGACACTGGTTATAATGTGCTTAAATCAGTGTGACGCTCTCACTTCTCTGGTGAACCTGCTGCCTGCTGTTTGCAGCATCAGATTTTCACACCCTTCACAGCTGAACCAAGCCCGAGACGGTTTCAAAAAGGTTAAGGTGTATTTTAAGAAGCAGGAGTTTACAATCTTTACCTGCCACACTGGCCCTTTCAAATCAAATCAAAGTTAGAGACACACATTATTATTTCAATCTTTACAATGAGCCTAATATTAAGCAAATGTACGGGGTAGAACACATAGCCTAATATATCATATTTTTTGATCATGCTTTTTCCTAAACTTTTTTTTTTCCAATCAAATTGCAAAGAGATGCACTGGAGGATTTAAAAGCCTCATGTGGCTCTTTACACCAACGCTGTAGATGATAACAAGAGGATGCTGATTGATTTACTTATCACAGTAAGTCCCAGCAGGTCTATATGAGGTCCTGGTCCTGCTCTGGTCCTGGTCCTGATCTGGTCTTGGTCTTGTTCTGGTCTTTTGTGGATGCATGCATCTTCTCCTTGTGTGTATCAGTGTGTGTGTCTGGAGCCGCCCTCTGCTAAAACAATGGCTTTAATATGATGAGTGCACCTGGCAGCGCTCACAGGAGCAGTGGGACTTCCGGACCATCCCTCTGTCGATTTCCGTTGGCGTTGCTTTGGTGCCTCATTATCGGATGCAAAACGGGTGTGCACGCTTCTCCCCACGGCCGCAGTCCCACCGGGCGCTCCCAGCTCTGCTGCGGGAGATTTAAAGGGCTTACTTTGAAATCTGGAGTCGTTTATGCAAATCCCGTCCGTTTGGTCTTCCATTCCCTGTGTCCCTCGTCTGATCCTCTGTCTGTAGGCTAAAGAGGAAGAGGAGGCTCTCAGGCGGGCCCAGACTTCAGCTGACCTGCACCAGGCTCTTACTGTACCCACAGCTTCAAAGCCACAGTCTGTGAGAGAAACTTTAATGATCCAGTGCACTGGGGAGAAACAGAGATATCAGCTTGGTTAGCTTTGTCACTCAATCTATCATTATTTCAGATTTATCAATACACAGAGAAACCTATTTTAGGTAAAGTACCTAAAGGCACCTTACACTACCGTTCAAAAGTTTGGGGTCACCCAGACAATTTTGTGTTTTCCATGAAAAGTCACACTTTTATTTACCACCACGAGTTGTAAAATGAATAGAAAATATAGTCAAGACATTGACAAGGTTAGAAATAATGATTTGTATTTGAAATATTTTTTTTTTTCCTTCAAACTTTGCTTTTGTCAAAGAATCCTCCATTTGCAGCAATTACAGCATTGCAGACCTTTGGCATTCTAGCTGTTCATTTGTTGAGGTAATCAGGAGAAATTTCACCCCACGCTTCAAGAATCCTCCCACAAGTTGGATTGACTGGATGGACACTTCTTGCGTCCGTACGTACGGTCAAGATGCTCACTTCTCTTTCTACTCTGCTTAGAGCCTTTTTGTGCTGTTCTCTGAAGGGAGTAGTGCACACTGTTGTAGGAAATCTTCAGTTTCCTGGCAGTTTCTCACATGGAATAGCCTTCATTTCTAAGACCAAGAATAGACTGTCGAGTTTCACATAAAAGTTTTCTTTTTCTGGCCATTTTGAGCCTTTAATTGACCCCACAAATGATACAGATACTCAACCTGCTCAAAGAAAGGTCAGTTTTATAGCTTCTCTAACCAGCTAAACTGTTTTCACCTGTTCTAACATGATTGCACAAGGGTTTTCTATTCATCCTTTACCCTTCTGACACAATGAACAAACACATTGTACCATTAGAACACTGGAGTGACAGTTGCTGTAAATGGGCCTCTATACACCTATGTAGATATTGCACCAAAAAACAGACATTTGCAACTAGAATAGTCATTTACCACATTAGCAATGTACAGAGTGTATTTCTGTACGGTAGTGTATTTTACACATATCTGAGCAAATAGTGCCCCAGTGCAGATATACTGCAGAAGCAGCTCCTGGGGTCAAAATAAGTCCACAGTATGATGTCAGCATCTAATTATTAAACAATTTTATTGTCCAATGAACAAGAAGTGTGGATTATAATCATAGTTGTTGTTAGCTTTACTATCACATCAAACTCTGCTTTGGCCTCTGAAACTTCTGAAAAGTGCTTCTAAACTCATCACAGTGAATATTTAGGATGTTCTGAATGGATATGATAAGTGAGAAATAACTTGGACCACTGCAAACTATTTCAAATGAATCTTTATTGACCCCACAAACTTAAACTACCATTTTTCACATATATTACATGTTGATGCTCAACAACTGTGGCACACATAATCGATAGAAACGTTTCATTCAAGTTTCAATCAGAGGAATTGCATCATGAATTGGAGACGGTTTCACTCCCAATTCCCATAACATCTGAGGCAAACAATTAATGGATGACTCAGTTATTGAATATCTCCCTCTTTACAAAAACAATTTATGTATGTGATGTCAAATGTGTAAAACCAGTTTGCAGTGAGCTCCAAAGTGCTGTCTATACTGTCACCTGACACAAACTGATCCCGGGTGCACTTGGACTGTACTGTACTTTTTAAAAGCAATAGGAACACTGTAGTTTGAGCCATTCTTCACTGTCTGCTGCAGTAGTGCACATTCAGTCATCGCCAGAATTCTGTTCAGGAGGAAATCTGGTGGAAATCCATCCAGACACAGGACTCACGATTTCAAATGGAACTAAACACCAAACTTTTTTTGTTACAAACGCGTGTATGGTCTTTTAAAAGTTTAAATTTTTTAGCAGTTTTGTAAAACTAGGTACATTTGCAGCTTTCTGCTCAAAAAGGCCTAAATCTTAGTGTGTGTTGCGTCCAGTGGCTTTTGCAATGTCAAGTAGTTGATGACATCACGCAGCACTTCAATGATTTGGGTAATTGTGGATACCTGTTAGACCAATCACACTGTTGCTTCAGTCCTTTCCCCTCCTCCTCCCTCACTCTCCCCTTCAGTCCTCCAGGTAGTGGGCGGAGTTTAGGTGCTTCATCACACTTTAAACTCTAAACACATTTTGAAATTTTTAAATAAAATATGTGCAATCAGATCAAAACTGTGCTCCCTGTGGACTTGGTTTGATGCACCCAAATGAAGCCGTGTCTGTAGAAGTAACCAGCCCGTGTGAATGTATGTACAGCCCCAAAACGCTCATCCTGATTGAAGATGAAACCTATTTTTACAACTCCAACATCTTCATCGGAATCACAACAGTGGACTCAAGATGAAACGTAGTGGCGGAACAAAGCTGAGGGCGAGGACAGTGCGAAGGAGCGGGTTGGCTGTGTGTGTGTGTGTGTGTGTGCACTGTGTCCAAACATGAGGGAGCTCCAGCCGTGAGTCAGCGCGGGGCCTTTGATTCCTGCCCCGGCTCCTCTCCCCCATAATGAGCTCCTCTAATGGTGGTGTGAATGTCAGCTCCCAGTGTGCGGCGGCGGGGCGGGCGTGGGCGGTGTGAGCGGAGAGCCAAGCCGGTGGAGGAGAGAGAAGAGGCTGGAGCGCTCTCACGCTCACTGAGGCAATTACAGCAAATGTGGCCGCGCACTAACTAATCATTTTTACCCAGGCAGAGACAGGAGCAGCACCAAGAAGGTATGTGTGTGTGTGTGTGTGTGTGTGTCTGTTTGTGTGTGTGTGTGTGTGTGTGTGTGAGTGTGTCTGTTTCGGTGTGTGTGTGAGTGTGTCTGTTTCTGTGTGTGTGTGAGTGTGTCTGTTTCGGTGTGTGTGTGTGAGTGTGTGTGTGCTGTGTGTGTGTGTTTGTGTGTGTGTGTGTGTGTGTGTGTGTGTGTGTGTGTTTGTGTGTGAACAAGCACATTTAGGATACACGCTGTGTGACGAGTACAATGTGACGTTATTTGTAATCCCTTAGTGGGCCAGGTAGGTGCCACAGCAATCTGTGTATTATTTGTTCATTCATTTTTATATATATATATATATATATATATATATATATATATATATATATATATATATATATATATATATATATATATATATATATATAATATATATATTAACTAATTAAGTCATTAACGCCAACAATTATTTTAACGCCGTTAACGCAGTTTTATTATTTATTTATTTATTTTATTTGTAAACGTCTGTTTCTCACTGGCTTTTATTTTGAAAAAGTCCACCGCGAGCGTTTCTTTAAGTTTGACGTCTTTTCTTTACACTTTTTTCACTTTTTTCTGACCACGTGAGATGCAACTTGCCCGAGTCGCTTAACAAGTCCAGGCTTATGTTAAAACCCTGAGCTAAATCTAGCTCCATTTCCAGTTTAAATCTCGTTCCATGGCAGAAATAAGTCTGAGTCTGACCAAAGTGAATTCAGCCTTTTAAAATGCACTTTGTATGTGCTCCCGGTAACTTTGAGAAGGCCAAATCAATGGAGCAACGACATCACGGAAAATGGGCTCAAAGTGTGACTTTTTTTCATGATCTGATTGAACGAGAGAGGAGCCACGGCGCGCACTCGCAGAGTTTGATTTGGGTCACAAAACTTTTCCGCTCATTCTGATCTGAGGAGCGAGAGGAAAGACACAACTCCCCCCTCCTCTCCTGGTCACTCCCCCTCCTCTCCTGGTCACTCCCCCTCCTCTCCTGGTCACTCCCCTCCTCTGGTCACTCCCTCCTCTCCTGGTCACTCCCCCTCCTCTCCTGGTCACTCCCCCTCCTCTCCTGGTCACTCCCATTGACTCAAATGGCACTGCAATTTGAGAAATATTTTAAGTCATACACAGCAGAAATGCTATCAAACATGTTTTTATTTAACAGTATTAGGCTAATTATGCGTTGTTGTTATTATTATCATTATTATTAAAATGATTATTAGCTGCAGGAGTTATTGAGGCTGTGGTAGACAATACACACACAAGACAATAATAAAAGGTTGAGGTTTATTAAAAAACAATAAGGCCTGACACTGGTTGTAAACATTAAACAACAGCCTCTCGTCAAAAACAGCCCTGAACAACATCACTGAAAGAAGCAACCGGGCAAGAAATAGGCACGCATCAGGCAGCACCAGGTCTGTAGTGGGCGTGGTTCGCGAGGGTACACCCTCCAAACACTAATCCTGATGTGAGATATAAAAAAAAAAAAATAAATATAATAAAATAGCTAACTTGAAACTGGAGCTACTGGCAGTGGTGAAAATAACCTCATGATATCTGCACTACTGTCCTACAGAGACCTGAGACATGAGGGACCGGGACTAAAGCAGGACTAAAGCAGGACTAAACCAGGACTAAAACAGGACTAAAACAGGACTAAACCAGGACTAAACCAGGACTAAAACAGGACTAAACCAGGACTAAACCAGGACTAAACCAGGACTAAAACAGGACTAAACAGGACTAAAACCAGGACTAAACCAGGACTAAAACAGGACTAAAACAGGACTAAAACAGGACTAAAACAGGACTAAAACAGGACTAAAACAGGACTAAAACAGGACTAAACCAGGACTAAACCAGAACTAAAACAGGACTAAAGCAGGACTAAACCAGGACTAAACAGGACTAAAACAGGACTAAAACAGGACTAAAACAGGACTAAACCAGGACTAAAGCAGGACTAAAACAGGACTAAAACAGGACTAAAGCAGGACTAAACCAGGACTAAAACAGGACTAAAACAGGACTAAACCAGGACTAAAGCAGGACTAAAACAGGACTAAAGCAGCACTAAACCAGGACTAAACCAGGACTAAAACAGGACTAAACCAGGACTAAACCAGGACTAAAGCAGGACTAAACCAGGACTAAACCAGGACTAAACCAGGACTAAAGCAGGACTAAAACAGGACTAAAACAGGACTAAACCAGGACTAAACCAGGACTTGAGTGCGATTAATCACATGTTATCCACAAAACCAATTCATGTATTAAAAAGTAGAGTACAGTGACTTTTATTGGAAATGTAAATGAAAGAGTCACACATTTGTTGTGCAAACAGAGTTTCTTTCAGAGTTGAACCCTCAGAGTCTTCAAGGTTTTCTGAAGGCTCAAGAAAAAAATACTGAATGAATTTTTGTACTACTAATATATTTTTTTCAATATTTTAATTCAGTGAGTAATAAACACAACACTAGTAATAATTTCTAGATCACTGTTATAAACTTGGACTGATATTTCTTGGGAAACAAAGGGTTAATATAATGGAATGAAAATGGACCAATCACAGTTTTTCTTCCAGTGGTATCTGGGTAAATCAGTGACTCCCCCTGCAGCACTGAACTAAACAAACACCTGCAGGACTTTCGGTGGTTGGAATTAAGTTTGAGATTGACAGTTGTCTGAGCCAATCAGATTTCATTGAGTTCTGGGCGGGATCATATCATCAAATCTTCTGGGTCTTTCGGAATACCCTGTAATAGTATTATGTAAGCGAGACGACAGTAAAACCACAATGGACACGTCTATTTGCCCGCGGCCCGCAGAGGCTCGGACACGTTGCAGCTCACGTGGTCAGAAAAAAGTGAAAAAAGTGTAAAGAAAAGACGTCAAACTTAAAGAAACGCTCACGGTGGACTTTTTCAAAATAAAAGCCAATGAGCAACAGATGTTTACAAGAAAATAAATAATAAAAACAGTGAAATTGTCGTTGATAATGAATAGTTAATGCAAAATTAACGCGTTAACATGGCTGGCCCTAATTATATATAGGCTGTAGTATTATATAACAAATGTCAGAAACAGACATTTTGTTTTTTAGTGGCTGAACTATATCAGAGCAATGAACAGCCAAGCACAAACTTTAGAGGCTCTGGTCACAACATGAACACATGGCATCAGCGCCGCTCCTACCGGAGCAGCTCCCACGAGCTCATTTATGCCCTTTTTAACTATTAACACTATAACACTATTTACCTGTGAGGCTCAATTTTCAAATTTGCCACAAACTAATGAAAACCAGCCTCTTACCTTCTCCAGAGACTGAAGCAGAGTGTTTCCTCTATCCACTGTCCCACTGGTTCTGTCTCCGAAAGTCTATTGTCCAATATGAAGAGATGAAACTGGTTCAAATCCTGGTCCAGTCTGGTCCGTAACGCGAGGTCCGGGAGCCGGATGGACGAGCTGGTTGTAAAACTAATCTTAATCCCACTTCCCACTTAAATCTGAAAGTTACACCAGTCCATATCAGCACAACGACACCAGGTGAATTTAGGGCCTCTGTGCTACTCCCAGGTCAAACTTTTACACCCAGAAACGAGCGGGCAAAGGCCGATAGAGCAGCGAGTGACTGCCACGGCCCCGTGGCAACTGCCCTGGTCAGTGTGTCTGCTCTTTGGCTCTCTCCTCGCGGTTTCCTGTGTGGAGTTTTTTTTTATAGATCCATGGGAGGTTTTGGGTTAAGTAGCAGCTGCCATCGTGAAGCTGCTACGAGTTGATGCAGCAGGTTGACGTGAGTGAGTGACAGAACAGTTGTACAGCCACACTACGCTAAATAAACAGAGACTGTGATGTCGTTGGTCGGGGAGCTCAAGTTTGAGCCCTCAGCCTGAAGTGAAATGTGCCACTCAAAATCATTTTAAAATAGTAATAATAACAGCCTGTGCTGGGGGGTGGGGCACCAGTGGCCTCTAGGGGGGGCACGACCCTCAAATTCCCCACCTTGCCGCCGACACTGTTAATATGCCCGAAGTTGCCTGACCGCATCCCGATGTGCAGTAGTACATGCGGAGCTTACGTTCTGCTGTGTGTAAAAGTGAAGCTGTGATGGGGGCCAGTAGTTTCCCATCGCAAGAGCTTGGAGCGTAATGGGAGCACAAGAAGCAATAAAATCCATACTGAGGTGTTTGTGGTTTGGCAGTGAACAAGAGACAAGAAAATGATGAGAGAGAGACATACCCACTGAAAACCAGCTCATCCTCAAGCTTCAAAAATGACTAAATATAGAAATTTTTTTTTTTTTTTAAGTCTAGTCAACCAAAGATTTCGTGACCCCCTGCAGTACCTCGGCCCCCTGTTGAAGTGCTCTGATTTAAACACAAAACTGTAAACTGAAAACCAAATCATTATCCGTTTTTCATTTTGGTTTTCTAGACCAGGGGTCGGCAACCCAAAATGTTCAAAGAGCCATATTGGCCCAAAAAGCCCCAAAAAACCATACCTGCCTGGAGCCACACAAAATGAAAAGCCTTATATAAGCCTAATATGAAGGCGACACAGACTGTCAGTATATGAGCTGTATAAGCCGACTATTAAAATGACTAAGTAGGTCACAAATACAAAATGAGCATTTATGATTACACAAACCCCTTTTGTGACCCTCTCATACTCGGTGCGCCGTCTGTAGCCACTGAAATCAGGTGGTTATTGTTTATTCGTTTGTCATTTAGGCTACGTTTACACGTACATGGGTATTTTTAAAGACGGAGACAGTTCCCTTCGTTTGGACACATCGTTTACGGCGAATTCGCCTCTGAAAACGAATCTTTCTAAAAACTCTGGCTAGAGTGGAGATTTTGGAAAACTCCAGTTTCACGTTTGCGTGTAAACTGAGATAAACGGAGTTTTAGGAGCTGACGCGCTGAAAGTACGACCGACTTTTACCTGTTGCTATGACGACGACGATGGAAGCATTCAGAGCAGCAGTCGCATTTCTTCTGATCGTGCAGAGGAGCACTCACAAAACAGCAGCATGTAGAACTTTGCTTCAGTGCAGTCATCTGTGCGCTGGTTCTGTGCGGGAAAAGCGAGAATGGTCCTCAGCATTCGGACAGAAGCGTGAATCCAGTTTGGTTCGTTATATGTTGTTCTGAGCGGTCCGTCTGTGCACGTGTTTTTTTTTGTTTTGTTTTTGTTTTGTTTTTTCGGGGAAAGCGCTTCTCAGGTGGAGGCACCGGACACCACCCCCCACTTCAGCTCATCTGTTTGTTCTGCTGAAACACTTTTCAAGTGTTTGCATTTGAACACAGCTGCTGGATCAGATCCATGACCAGAGATGAACGAGGGTTTTACCCCTAAAGAAACCAGATTAAAACAACAACAAAAAAAATCATTCCTTTTCCATTTTCACTCATTTTTGAAAAAGCTCCAGGGAGCCACTATGGGAGTGCTAAAGAGGGGCTGCCGACCCCTGTTCTAGACAAATAATGACGAAAACGTTTTTTTTTTTTTTAATTTTTGGTTTTATTTTGAAAAACAAATGAACAAATGATACACAGATTCACAGTGTCCATGTGTGTATACTCGTCTATGTGCTCTTATTCTTGTTCTGATCCAGCTCAACATCATTCTAAAGACATTTGGAAAGGCTCATTTCTGTTCTGTCAATGTGGCTTTTTTTTTTTTTTTTTTTTTTAGAATCGATACTTGCTCAAATGAGTATCTATTTGTGATACTAGTTTTAGTTTAGATTGTTATCAGATTTTCCATACTTTTGACAGGCACTAAGTAATCATCTTTACCCCAGCAGCGGTGAGCAGGTGTGTGTGTGTGTGTGTGTTTAAGATGCATGCTTTGTCTGGATGGTGCCAAAAACAGAGCAGGGGTAGCGTGAGGTAAGGTGTGCGGCGCTGGGAAAAGCAATGCAAAAATATATAACCCACATCCAGAGCCACAGGCAGCAGGAGGAGCATACACGACTTTATCATCCAGGAAATGTGCCTAACGCTCGCTTGAGTTTGTTTTATTTACAGACAATCTATGCAGGCTTTTCTTTTGTCCTCCTTTGGGTTAAAGAGGGGCTATTATGCAAAATCATCTTCTTGGAGCTTTCTAGCGTGTTATAGTTAAGTTGTTCTCATCAAAAACATGCCTGAAGAGCTTTTAGATGTCATCCATGCATGTTTGAATATTTTAGCGCTCTCTCCTGGGCCCCTGTCCTTACAGTGACATAACAACTTATCATTAACAAAACACACGGTGATTGTGTTGTGATAGTGCTCTAAAGGAGGAGAGACAAATGGACTGCCTGTTGTAATGAACATTTAAAGAGAGCGTATTACACTTTTATGGGGTATTAACTGCTAACAAATAACATTTTTAGATCACTATGTTGTTTTGTATTGTTCTGAAAATGCTATATCCACTGAAAACAACACATTAACATGTTTAATACGTTTTTTTTTTTTTTTTGATGCTCTGAGTTTCCCCTTCCTTTGCTCCTTGCATTAATTTATATTGTACATGAATGATTTTGTTAAAGTTTCCGAGCTTGGGAAAAATCTATTTGCTGGTGACACAACATTATTTTACTCTGGAAAAGACATAAAAGAGGTCACAAGTAAAGTTAACAAAGAGCTAAGAAAAGTAAAATATTGGTCATTCCACGCCATTTCACCAAATGGTCCACGCACTTCAATCTCCAAAAATGTTTTTTTCCAAAAAGTACTCCCTTACTTATCATGTACCAACCCTGTGAAGTTTTAGTGATTTTCGATCATTACTTTTTAAGTTACAGCTCATACAGTGAGGGGACTATGTGTCCATTTTCAGGCCCAAAATCACATCATTTTTTCTCAGCCGTTTTCACAGGTCAATATCTCCATAAGTATCACACACAGAGGGCTGACATTTTGTAGGCTTGTAGTCCTCTACTCTGTGATCAAATTACATCAAACAAAGTTTGGTATCTCAACTCATTGTCATTTTATATGAACTTAAAAATGAAAAAAAAAAAAAAACTTGTTCATTTCTGTGGGGTAACATTTTTAGCCCCTTTTTAAAGCTACTTGTAGGTGTCAGAGACCCTTCATTTTTGTTTTTGGAGAATCAAGATATGTACTAGGACTGTAAAAAGAAATCACCAAATATTGAAAATTTGAAAAAGGTTATGTGTGAGGGTCCTGTTAAAAACAAGAAAACGCAACATGGTCCGATTTTCACATGTAATTTATGGCATGTGGGTAGTGATGAAAATGTTTTGAATAATGTTTTATTTGAAAGAGCAGAAAAAGACTTTTCATATGATACTAAACATATGTATTGACACATACTCCCCTCACTAAAAGAGCTGTAACTTAACAAGTAATCAATTTAAATCACTAAAACTTCACATGGTTGGTACATGAGAGTAAGGGACCAGCTGGTCATTTTTTTCAAAAAAAAAAAAAAAAAAAAAGATGCTTGAGATTTTCTGGAAATTTGATGAAATGGTGTGGAATGGCTCTGGTTTGATTTAAAAGGATTGATTCTTAATGTAAAAAAATAATAATTTAATTTTATTTAATGGTAAAAAGAAAAAAAGACAACATAACATTAAAAATAGATGGATACAGATTCAAAGAGTAAGTGAAACCACATTTTTAGGAGTTATGATTGATGAAGGTCTAAACTGGAGTTTGTCTCATATAAATGACACAAAAGGCAAACTATCCAAAGCCATTGCTGTTCTGCATAAAGTAAACTTCTCACTAAATAGTACAGTACAGCATTATTAACTTTATATCACTCTATAATTGTTCCAGATCTGATGGACTGTGTGGAAATTTGGAGGTCAACGTGTAAAACTCCTACAACCTTTATTTATTTGACAAAAAAGGGCCTTGAGAATTATCACCAACAGTCATTGTAGAGAACCATCCAACCCAATATTTGTTCAACTTAAAGTGTTGAAAATGCAGGATATTGTTGACTTAAATCTCCTTAAAGTCATGTGTAAAGCAAAGTGCAATGTATGACCCGTAAATATTCAAAGAGTGTTTGAGATAAGAACAAGCCACTACAATTTAAAGGAACCTACATGTTTAAAAAACCCAGATTCAGAACCAAGGTTATGGAGTGAAGCATCGCTGTGACAGGAGTTCACTTATGGAAGAGTCTTGACAAAGAAATAAAAAGAATCAAATACAATGATGACATTTGTATGAAAACAAAAACTAAGTTGTTGTGGATAATAGTAAAGATTTCTGTTTGCAATTGATCAGTAATTGTGCCTGAACTGATCTGAAATGTTTGGTAACCATCGGTGTTGATGTTTTGTCTTGAAAGGGAAAGGGGGGGCAGAAAACATAAGATTTCTCTTCTTTCTGCTCCTTTTCATTCATTTCTTGTGTGTCTGATGTTATGACACTGGTGATGTCTTTTTATACTTTATGAATGAAATAAATACAAAAAAAGTCATTCCCCCTTCATCCCGCTAATAAAACTACTGCACATTGTGTCAGCTTTTTGAAGTTATAGTGCATTGTTTTGAATCATGTTTTTGTATATTTATTGTGTGGGGGCACTGGTGTTGGAGACTTAAGGGTTCGAATGACACTAAATGACTCAAACATGCACGAACGACATTTAAAACCTCTTCAGACATGATTAGAGTTAGGAACCACATAATAATAATAATAATAATAATAATAATAATAATAACCATACACTGAACACATTAAACATTGTTTAAAAAAATAAAAATAAAAATATGAATAGCTCACTTAGTTGGATATAGAGAACATACAGATGTGCTTTTTTGACATCAAAAGACACTGAAAAAGTGAAACTCAAACATGCTCCCAGATAACATTCAAAAACTGTTCTGCACAAATGAATTCAAATAGAATCTGAGATGTCAAATGAATAAAACAAAATCTCTGAAACCCCTCTCAAAAGCATGTGTTTTATAACAAGGCAAGTCGCATACAGAAACAGTAATGTTAGAGATTAAAAATGAGATTAACGTGATTAAAAAATACAACATGCTAAATATGACTGTAATTAATTAATCACAATTAACGTGATAATTTGACACCTCAATACTGATGAGTGGGGTGAGAGTGGGGGAGGAGAGGAGACAGGGGAGAGTCCAGACTGCAGGTTGTGAGTTTCATGGTGGAGAGGAGTTTGGAAGTGTCCGAGTAGGATAAAGGGGAAAGTAAATTTGACATAATACAGCCTCTTTAAATCACAACCATTTGTGTGCTCTGTCTACCAACGTCAAAAATCATGTTTTTATGTCGCTGTGTCTCGTTAAAATAAATGAGACAGAACATGGATAGCAGCGCTAGACTTGTGTGCACAGCTATTCTAAACATGCCAGTCCTGGAAGCCTCTATAAATATGAACCTAAGTAAAAGTTGTGTCCTGTTAGCACCAGTCAGAGGCACATGTATCCAGTGACAGTGTGTAATTAGCTGCTGCAGAGTGAAAAGAGAGAGCAGTGATGGAGCTGTCTCTGTGTGAGTCCACCAGAGCACACACACCACACTGCTGTTAGCCACAACCAACATTTCCAACATGTTTCAACTGAGATGACATGATTTTACTCCAAAATCCACAACCCACAGAGTTATGGCTCCACAAACTTCAGCATGATTAGAAGATCGTTAGCACAGGCTTGATCAGGCGGTAATTAAAATGTGTCTGTCAGAAAGTAAGGATGAGAGTCTGTCAGCAGACAGAGACCAGAGGGTGTGGGGGACACACTCTTACAGTCACTGCTAATGAGTTTACAGTACAGTGCTCGTCTGATAAAAAGACACACACACACATGCACACATGCAATCACACACACACACACACACCTACACACGCACACACACACACACACACACACACACACACACACACACACACACACACACACACACACACACACACACACACACACACACACACACACACACACACACACACACACACACACACACACACACACACACACACACACACACACACACACACACACACACACACACACACACACACACACCTACACACGCACACACACACACACATGCACACACACACACACATACACACCCCACACACACACACACACACACACACACACACACACACACACGCACACACACACACACACACACACACACACACATGCACACACACACACATGCACACACACACACACACAACACACACACACACACACACACACACACACATGCACACACACACACACATGCACACACACACACACATGCACACCCACACATGCACACACACACACACACACACCCCTACACACACACATACACACTCACACCTACACGTACACAAGCACACACACACACACTCACACCTACACATACACACGCACACACACGTATGCACACACACACACCCCTACACACACACTCACACCTACACGTACACACGCACACACACGCACACTCATACATACACATACACACGCACACACACACATATACACACTCACACACACGTATGCACACGCACACATGCACACACACCCCTACACACACACTCAAACACATACACACACGCGCACACACATACACACTCATACACCCCCATGCACACACACACCCCCACACACCCCTACACACACACACATACACACTCACAGGCAGACCCAAGCACCTCCCCTCACACACACAGACACCCATGCACACACACACATACACAGTGAAAAGGTCCCAGGTTCAGTTCCTCTCAGTAGAAGTGTACATATCCATACTGCACTGAGCAGACACCACCAGTCAGACACTATGAGTGACACGTGTGGAATGTGGTCCACTCCAAATAACTCCAAACTTGTTTTAAATGTTGTCATTTCTTGACCTGGAGCCACAGCTATTAATAATAATAATAAGCTTCATAATAGGCTTCATGATGAAGTCTCCTGAAATGGTTTTCAGAAGACTTCATCATGAAGCTTATTAAGAAAAGGCCAAGGGTTTTGCAACAAAGCAAAGGGTGGACACTTTGAGTACCACGTATTTGATGTTTTCCTATGGGTGTAAAAAAAAAAAAACACTGAATGAGAGGGCATTTCCACACTTGACTGGTAGGGTACGTACAGTGTTAACTTGGGAACTAAGGATGGGAATTGATAATATGATCTTATCAGTTTCAATAACACTGTGGATTCTATTCTCTGCTCTTTCGTGTGTCCTTATAATTCTCACTGCTGCTGTTTTATAAGAGCTAAAGCTTTAGCTTGTAGTGAACAGGAAAGTAATAGGCACTGTGCTGCTTGGGGCTGATGTGGCCTTCAAAGATACGGCCGCCCAAAGCAGGATCAAGAAGAGGGCTCGTACAGGGAAGAGCCATGAGTCCAGGGGGTTGCTAAAGTAGAACTGTTACTCCATTCCCATCCCTACTGGGAACACACGGCAATCACTGATCATCCACTAGACTCTAAGCCAAAAACAGTTTAACTTATTCCAGTCTATTCATCCCAAATTGTACAATATGACTGAGAAGCAAACCCAACCTAGAAAGTCTGACAGTCAGAACATAAACATAATACATGAAAACAAACCCTTAAAGAAGAAAAAGAAGAAGAAGACATATGGGGCATTTATTCAGTTACAAATGTTGTTTGGCTTAAAGCTGACATATTGTGTTTGTGTCTGTTATATAATTATAATCTATGACATGTGGATCATCATGTTATCATTTGCACATTTTAAATCACAATATTCATCTATATATTCAATAAAAGAAACAAGTCCTCCGCAAAGAAAACTGCAGATTTATTTTCATTTGTACCAAAATGTCTACACGGTGCTGATGAATCCTACTCGTATCACTGATTAAGAAAATCAAATTGGAGAATGAAGTACAGAGCAGTGGAGATGGGGTTTTGTCGGCAGTATGGGGAAACAACTTTGACATGGTTAAAAGCTCTGAAAAGTTGATTTTGCACAGTGGATTTGCTTTAAGTTAAGATTAGGACAAACATTTTAAGTCATTTTACTGTCAGTATTGGCACACATGAGATGACTACTCCTGTCCTGTTTCTACTAGTTTGACTAAATAATTCCATCAGTCTAAGCTTTATAATGTGTATATAATGTATAACGTGCCCACGTGAAATATCGGCCCCTATCAGCAGCCGATATGCTTCCAGGTGCTCATATCGGCTGATAATATCGGCCAACCAACATATCGGTCGGGCTCTAATGTAAACGCACTCACTAATCACAATCCAGACATGCTGTTGTTTTAAAGGCTCTTTAGAATGTTGTGACATCACATTAACCCAAAATCAAACTACAGGTCCACACTTCCTCAGGCGGGCTGGAGCAGGTGTTAGCTGGTGGTCACATTCATGCTTGAGAAGGTGCAGAGAGGAGCAGTGGAGCCTCTGGTGAGAGATGTTCCTGGTGGGATTCCAAACAGTTCCAAATACCCAGGGCTCATGTGGACCCTCATTTATATCAAAGAGACAAGGACAACTCCAGGCGACCCTCAGACTCTCCACAAACTCCGCAAACTTCCACAGCCTCAACCTGTGTAAACTCCAGAAAGTCCATGACCTCCACAAAACACCAGAGCTGAGGAAGAACAAGGCTTTTCCTGTTGTCTTCATCTGGTTCCCCCTTGGACACTGCAGTGATGACTGTGGAACAGACAGCGGGGGACAGTGGGACACAGAGTGGGACAGACAGTGGGACAGTGACACAGACAGTGAGACAGACAGTGACAGACAGTGACAGAGACAGTGACACAGACAGTGGGACAGACAGTGAGACAGACAGTGAGACAGTGGGACAGTGGGACAGACAGTGGGACAGTGGGACAGTGACAGACAGTGGACAGACAGTGAGACAGACAGTGTGAGACAGTGGGACAGTGACAGACAGTGAGACAGTGGGACAGACAGTGAGACAGTGGGACAGACAGTGAGACAGACAGTGGGACAGACAGTGGGACAGACAGTGACAGACAGTGACAGACAGACAGTGGGACAGTGACACAGACAGTGACACAGACAGTGACAGACAGTGGGACAGACAGTGGGACAGTGGGACAGACAGACAGACAGTGACAGACAGACAGTGGACAGACAGTGGACAGACAGTGGGACAGACAGTGGGACAGACAGACAGTGAGACAGACAGTGGACAGACAGTGGGACAGACAGTGGGACAGTGGGACAGACAGTGGACAGACAGTGGACAGACAGACAGTGGGACAGTGGGACAGTGGGACAGACAGTGAGACAGACAGTGGACAGTGACACAGACAGTGGGACAGACAGTGGACAGACAGTGGGACAGACAGTGGACAGACAGTGGGACAGTGGGACAGACAGTGGGACAGTGGGACAGTGGGACAGACAGTGGGACAGACTCCTTTAGACTCCACAAACTCCAGAAGGTCCATGACCTCCAACGAAACCCCAGAGCAGAGTAAGAACAAGGCCTTTCCTGTTGTCTTCATCTGTATCCCCCCTGGACACTGTAGGACACAGAGGAGGGACACTTTCTGCTCAATATGTCACAGAGCGGATATATTGGTCTATCTCTTTTCCAGAGTAATGAAGAGAACAGTTCAATTAAGGCTAAAAGTAGCTGTTAACCTTAAACCTACCACTAAATTACATCATGTGGATCTCCAAAGCATTTTGAGCTTTGGAGATGTAAAGTAATGACTGATAATCCAGAATGAAACAAAACACAAGCCCAGGTCTGTGTTTGATGAGGTAACAGCATTATAACAGGGATAAAAGCTCACACAAGTCAGTTTTGCCTAATATTCCGTAATATAAGATCGAGTTAAATGAGTATGTCCACTCACAGGCACCTTAACTCCCCCGACACTCCATCCTCTGTGCTGCACTCCACACACTCCCTCCCTCTCCTGACAGCGGCACGCGGCTCCGGCCCCTGATTTACCCCCGCGTGTGTGTGCTGATGGCCCCCGCGTGTGTGCTTGCTGATGGGGGACAGCTGAGGACGACCCCGGGGCCCCTCCCTTTATCTTGTCAGAGCGGTAATCAGCGGAGTGGCCCCTGGATGTGGCCCCGCTCAGGTAAGGGCTGCAGGTGATGGATGTGTGAGATCTGGCTCTGACTCTGGCCCAGGAGGGAGGGGCATCCATCAGCTCCTGCCGCACCTGTCTGTCACCCTGTCAGCCCCACACACGCTCACACTAGGACTGTGAAAAAGTATTGAAAATCAGACACTACAACTAGAATCAAAAGTAGATCCTTGTTTATCACAGGTATCGATACTACAGAAAGTCCCAATCACAGCAGCATTTTCCTGAATGTCTTTAGAATGATCTGGAGCACATAGACTAGTCTACACACATGGACACTATGAACCTACAGGAGCACCGAGGATTACACACATACAAGACACATGAATATAAAAGACAGTACTATGATTTATATTCTGTTTTCTTATTATCATTGTGGTGTTGGACTCGGTATTGACAATCAAATCTTAGTATCAAAATGTTCATCAACTTGGACTTGTACTCAAGGCCCAGTATGTTATAGATTATAACTAGGGATGTCCCGATCACATTTTTTTGCCCCCGAGTCCGACTCATTGATTTTGAGTATCTGCCGATACCGAGTCCTGATCCGATACTTCTATAAAACATTATGAAATGAACTAAGAACAAAGAATAAGATCCAGGATGTATGTGGGATCAGATGGTGTTGATTTCATGTGTAGTATTTGGGCTGAACTTAGTGTGAAAAATCAAATGTCCAAAACTTTGATTTTATTAACTTTTCTAACCATTTAACATCATTGTTGAAAATCTTGACTTTTCACAGTCTGGTCTTGGAATGTGTAACTTGGTAAACTTAGGCTAGGTTCAGACTGCAGGGCTTAACGCTCAATTCCAATTTTTTTGTGAAATCCGATGTTTTTGTGAGGTCGTTCACATTTCCAATTAAATGTGACTTGTATGTGACTCCAGTGTGAACATTAAACGGCCCGAAAGTGTCCCACATGTGACACTGGAGACACGACGATGTCAACCGCAGTGAGCGTCTCTGTGTTTACAGAAGTTGTCCAAACATGGACGCGAGCGTTGAGCACCTGGAGATTTTAAAGTTCCTCTCGTACCGGAGCCAGAACATGAACAACTTACTTGTTTTAAGGAGGAGATTGAGAAGGAGAAGGACGAGGTTTTTGGCTGTGATGTTTTGTGGGGCAGCGGCAGCGACGTCCGTTGAAAGGAACATGTGGATGTGGAGATGGAGCCAAGAGTGGTGAGTGGTGATGTGCTTCACTTCAGTGACATGGAGTTCATTAGCAATTTTCGCCTACTTCAACGCAGAATAGTGAGGTTTGTGGCTTGTTGATAACGTGTAGGTCGAATGAATGCGCTTTGACCGTTCACACTGAAGTCGCATGTCAAAAGATCGGATATGTATCGGTTTCAGGAACACATATCCAATTGGCCTGGGTCACATTTGAAAAAATCTGATCTGTGTCGTTATTAAAAGATCGGATACAGGTCACATAGAGGCCAAAAAATCAGATTTGGGTCACTTCAGGCTGCAGTCTGAACGCAGCCTTAATGAACTGGACAAAACAGGAACCAGACCAGAATCAGATCAGACCTGAGACTCGACTCTGCACAATCTACAGTTTGGAGATTTGATATTATATGTTTGTCTGTGCATTATATTTGAAACACTTCCAAATAATACAAAATCTTACCAAAAAAAACAAAACAAAAAACCCCCCGAGATGACAGAAGCCCCACAGTCTCTCTCCCCCGCACCCCCACCACATCCACAAACTCACAGCGGAGCGCACCGCAACATCGCTCCCACCGCTCAATAGACACTTCATACCACTGTTCCCACCCTCTCTGCCAAAAGTGCCAGCTCCACTGTGCAACATGCAAACAAACAGCGCCGTGCGATGACGCCATCGACTGCGCAGGTGTGAACACGGGGCCTGAATACGGCATGGCCCAAAAGTCCCAGCGTGACTGCGCCGCTAGTACAACAGGATGTCAGGACAGCAGGACGTCCCTGAGCAAATCCCACGCCTCAGTTAAAACAAAACAAAACAAAAACAAAACTATTGTGTGCTGTGTGTCCTGTGTGGTATATACGTATATTATTTATCCGATGCCTGATCGGAACATAATGACCGAGTCCGGATCGAGTCCTCAGTCACGTGATCAGCCGATCACGTGATCAGATCGGGACAACCCTAATTATAACTATGTTTAAAAAATGATAATAATAAATAAATAAATAAATGACAGCTGCATGTCTTTCTTTAAAGTATGTAACATTGAAGCCACAAATACACATGTTCTACAAACCTGACTCCTTGTTTCCATGGAAATGTTGTTCCTTTGGTTAAAATCTTGCACTGCATGGCCTAAAACCTATTTATCTCCAATTTACTCTTTAGCAAAGTTTTTGAAAGCCAAATCTATTTGAGTGCAATACGATCACCTCGTCCCTCCTTCAAATGCACTCTTATTTTCATCTGCAGAAATGGTAATAAAAAGAACATTTTTAAAATGGTGCAATCTTTTCTCATTAATTTTGTTACCTGTTACTGGCTCCAGAAGAAGTATGTTTGAAGTCAATAAACCTGAGGAACAGAAACAGAGTGTAGAGATGTGCTGATTGGAGGAGGAGAGGAGAGGGAGGAGAGGAGAGAGAGAGAGAGAAGAGAGAGGAGGAGAGAAGGGAAGAGAGAGGAGGAGAGGAGAAGAAGGGAGAGGAGGAGAGAAGAGAGGAGGAGAGAGAGGAGAGAGAGAGGAGAGGAGAAGAAGGGAGAGGAGGAGAGAAGAGAGGAGGAGAGAAGGGAAGAGAGAGGCGTAGAGGAGATGTGAAGAAGGGAGAGGAAGAGAGGAGATATGTGAGGAGAGAGGAGGGGATAGAGATAAGAAAAGAGAGAGGAGGAGAGGAGAAGAAGGGAGAGGAGGAGAGAAGAGCAGGAGAGAGGGGCGAGGAGAAGAAGGGAGGAAAGAGGAAAGGGTAGAGACAGGAGAGAAGAGAGAAGAGGAGGAGAGAGAGGAGAGGGGGAGCGAGAATGAGCGTGTAGAGGAGAGAGAGGAGAGGCTTTGGAGCGGCAGACGGAGGCTTGGACAGAGGCTCAGAGGCGGATGAGATGACAGCCTGGGGAAGTGCAGCCGTGGAAAAAGGCACCATTCGGTTTGAATCGGGCTTTAGAGCTGAAAGGAACTCGTTTGCTTCCAACCGCCCGGCTCATTTTCAGCCAAATAGTTCCGACAGAATGCGTAATATATGGAGTATTTTTGGGGCAGAGGCGCTTTGAAGTGGCCAATGGCGTTAGTGACGCTCACACGGGCTGGAGAGGGGGATGGAGAGGAGGTGAAGAGGGGGATGGAGAGGGGGATGGGGAAGGAAGGGGAGGGAGAGGTAGTACAATGAGGTGTTAGCTGTTTTCTGTGCTTCTGAGGTCCTGAGGAGGCCCTGAACCCAGCTCCTCTAAGTCACTGTGAGTGTGAGTGCACTGAAAAAATCACTTCTGCAGGGAGTAAACTATATTCAATTTTTACACTGAAATAGCATCATTCTGTGAGAACTGCAGCTTATTTAGCAACAATAGACAAAATGTACTTATTGTACTCATGTAGTTGAAGTATTGTGTGTAATGAGTAAGTTCTACTAGAATCACCAACACGTTTGAACAGTTTTACAGTCGCTCCTCACAAACCCACAGATACTGAGTCATATCAAAGTCCCTGCACTCGTCGGCTGTGGATCTGGACTGGGGCGGCAGTAGCTCAGTTGGCAGTGCATTTGTCCAACATCATTGGTTGAGCGGTCAGATCCACTGAGCCACAGGTTGGTAGTGTGATTCTAGCTCCCACAGATGAACGCTGTGATTGGGGCAGGGCAGGCCTCCGCAGGGTGAGCTGCTCTGTCCATCTGTGTCAGGAAAATAACACAGTGGCCATAGCAATTCCCATAAACATGAAGCTGAAAACCATAATAGGGAAATGGACAAAATATTGTAAATTCATAAAAATGTCAAAGACACACTGTGTAACATTTCTGGTGGAGGTTCTGCCTCCTGCTTGTCTCCATGGGAATGTTATTGCTTTGTATATGTGGCAGTCGGCCTGTGTGCCTGACGCTCGCCTATTGTGTGTGGCCTGTACCTTTAAATGGGAGGGTCCCTTGTCCTTGGGCAAGACACTTAACCCACCTCACCCCTAATGTCTGCGTACACTGGTGTATGAGTGTGTGTGTGAATGGGTGAGTGGTTCCTTGCTGTAGAGCTTTCCGTGGTGGTAAAGTGCTGCATAAAATTTTATATTTACTTAATTATTTAATCACAGCAATGCAAATGAATATGACAATATTTCATGTGTTTTACTTAATTTATTTCCATAAAGATGACTTCTAACTCCAAGAAACAAGCAACAATTACTCAGTAAATTCACGTCTGTTAATAGTGGTGGTACATACATTTGACTTAATAGTAACAAGTAAATTGTCCCATTCACAGCAGTAAAATGTACTTTAAAAGTGCTGGTGCACATTGTTACCAGGATTTTTTCTAGTAAATGTTCCATGTTATTTTTTTCACTGTGTGTGGGAGGGGGACACAGGGGCCATCACCAAGGCACCAAATACAATACAAAAATACAAGGCATACATTATTTAATTTGATTTTCAATTTGAAAGAGACTCTGTGAAAAAAACAGAAGCCCTGATTCAATTTTGAAATAAAAACAGTTTGAAATGGTGATCTAGAGTCGCCCTTCACTTATCTTAAGCATTCTGATGATTCGCCACCATGAGTTTAGAAGCACTTATCACAACTTTATGAAACCGGAGCACTGACGTTTTGCTGTGATGGCACTACAGAGCTGATTTATTTTGACCTCAAGTTTATACAGTATATGTATCTGTACTGGGCTTTACAAATATTTGGAAAAATCAGTTAACAAGCATTTGGCAGGCACTATTTGTTCAAGAATAACATTCACTTACTGTAAGACCTGTCCACAAATCTGACCTGTCATTTGTCATCAGCAAGTGAGCTCTCCTGCACCTTTAACACCAAGACTCATTTACTGTCTGCTCCTTTTGAATATAAGCAAATTACTGCAGTTTAGTATCACTCTTCTCCTTTAAATGACTGAAAACAATGACAATACTTCATAAACATGTCTCTGTTGGAATCTGAATCAAGTCTGTCCACTTTTGTCCTATAGGGCTCAGATCAGTGCCTTTGTCCTGGGACAAGGGGACAGAGGGAGAGACAGAGGGACAGTGAGACAAAGTGGGGCAGTGAGACAGACAGCGGAAGACAATGGGACAGACCATGGGGTGGTGGGACAGTGGGACAGGGTCTGAGAGTGTGGGACAGTGGGACAGTTGGTCAGTGGGACAGTGGGACAGGGGGACAGTAGGACAGTGGGACAGTGGGGACAGTAGGACAGTGGGACAGGGTCTGAGAGTGTGGGACAGTGGGACAGTGGGACAGTGGGACAGTGGGACAGTGGGACAGGGGACAGTGGGACAGGGGGACAGGGTCTGAGAGTGTGGGACAGTAGGACAGTAGGACAGTGGGACAGTGGGACAGTGGGACAGTGGGACAGTGGGACAGTAGGACAGTAGGGACAGTGGGACAGTAGGACAGTGGGACAGTCAGTGGGACAGTGGGACAGTGGGACAGTGGGACAGTGGGACAGTAGGACAGTAGGACAGTGGGACAGTAGGACAGTGGGGGACAGTGGACAGTGAGGGACAGTGTGGGACAGTAGGGACAGGGGGACAGTAGGGACAGGGGGACAGTAGGACAGTGGGACAGTGGGACAGGGGGACAGTAGGACAGTGGGACAGTGGGACAGTGGGACAGTGGGACAGTAGGACAGTGGGACAGTGGGACAGTGGGACAGTGGGACAGTGGGACAGTGGGACGGGGGGACAGTGGGACAGGGGACATGTGCTGTGTGTCTGTTTCCTGCTCTGACAGTGACACAGTGCCACCATTAGCACGCATGTAGCTCACATTCCGCACTAATTGGGTTTGGGGCCCCTGGGGGTCCGTGTGGGGGTTAAACGGGGGCCGTGTGGCTGGTGTGTGTGTGTGTGATTATGGCTCCGGGGTCACGGGGTCAGTGCGTGTGAGTGACAGCGATGAATGGCGGGGCTGTGGAGAGTTGGCAGGAGCAGTGTGTTATGGATGGTTCACTCAGATGTTCTCATGGAAAAGAGGTGTAAAAGTGAGCAGCTCTGCTTCACAACAGTCTGCAGACGAGGGCTCTGATTGGACGGACGCAGCCACGTCTGCTGTTAGAGCTGATCACGTCTGACACAACCCAGAGCCCAGAGTGTGTCCAGGTGGACTTGAGGAGGAGGGGCATGAGGAGGAGGGGCTTGAAAGGAGGGGCTTGAGGAGGAGGGGCTTGAGGAGGAGGGGCATGAGGAGGAGGGGCTTGAAGAGGAGGGGCTTGAGGAGGAGGGGCTTGAAGAGGAGGGGCAGACCATGCCTCCTCAGGGGAAGGTGGTGTTTGGACAAACTGATCCACTGTCCTTTTGTTTCAGAAAATACCACAGTTGCCATGGCAGTTCCCATAAACATGAAGCTGAAAACCATAATAGGGACATGGACATGAATTTACAATATCCATCCATTTTCTTCCGCTTATCCACAGCCGAGTCACGGGGGCAGCAGTCTAAACAGGGACTCCCAGACTTCCAGGCACATCCTCCAGCTCCTCCAGGGGGACCCGAGACGTTCCCAGGCCAGTCCAGAGACATAGTCCCTCCAGTGTGTCCTGGGTGTTCCCCGGGGCCTCCTTCCGGTGGGACATGTCCAGAACACCTCCCTAGGGAGGCGCCCAGGAGGCATCTTCTAAATTCCAAATGATAATTTTTTAGGTTTGGAGACTCCACAAGCTTCCCTCTTTTCACACTTTTATACTTCTACCCTTCTTTTTCCAAACGGGACTCAAACTAAATCGAAATAGATTTTTTTATTTAAGCTGCTGTGGGTACTGGAGCTGCTTGGTATAGCAGAACTAACATGGTTAAAGACATTGTTCACTTTTATTGTATGTGTGAGAGAGTAAATGCAACGACCTTTTATGACTCATAACACTCATTTTGTAACCATTAATTAACTTAATAAAATTGTATGTTTTTCCTAGTTCTTGTGTCTCTCACTTCATGTTTACCTCTATTGCCTCTATATTATTACTGACCTGTTTCCTTTGGGGTGTTGGACAAGCATTTATAGTTTCAAGTTGGGGCTAGTAAGCAAAACTGTAGCCTATTTATACGTTCAGGGCCTTCTGCCCCTGTGCCACGACATAAACAATGTTAAACAATGTAGATTAAAGCTGTCTCCAGTATTTGATTTGTTTCACAGATCATGCATTGGGGACACAAACACATCTAATAACAACTTAAAAAAAAAAAAAAAGTGAATTGCATTCATGATTTTTAATTGCGTTACCTGTTAACATAGTTAGTGATGGGTGGTGGTAGACTGGGGCTGTAAATGTACCTACAGATCTCGGGCCTCATTTATAAAAAACTACACAGGAGTTTTTGTAAATTAGTGCATACGTCTGGTAGCTACGAGAGGCTTTCTAACTCCATATTTAGAAAACCCACTGCACGCACTAAACCACTCAATCTTTGCTTTATAAATCCCACCTGCAACTAGAATTTGTGCATGTAAACCCACGTCACGTCACGCCCTCTCCACACCTCCACCTCACCAGAAAAGGAGCATGTAAAGTGACTGGTGAATGAGATTTCTCTAAACATGAGCCGATAATCAGTGGGTTTGACCCGCTACAGAAGTCTATGGTCAGGGTGTGGACTGTGGGAGACCCTGCGCTGCACCGGGAACGTGGCTGCGCTCGTGCACGAGTTTCAAATGTATAATATTGTGGAGAATAATGAGTGGAATAAACAGCCCTTCTCCGTGTTTTGGCGAAACAAACACTTAAATGCACAAATCTGAAGGTAATTCTTCTATATACGTGAATTTATTGATCAAACACTTCCTCAAACTCTGTTCACTTCTGCTCCTCTCCACAAGTGTCACTTTTTCCTCGTGCCTCCAGACTTTACGTAGAGCTTACAGGAGGTCCCGAGTTGGCGTAGAGTTAAGCAAAGCGCCACACTTTAGTCGACTTTCATAAATACCGTGGTTGGTGTAGAGAGCGCGTACGCAAGGATTTGTGTGTAAGCGAGATTTATAAATGAAACCCTTGGATTTGTGTTTTGATTCATTCACACATGTTTGAGAAACCCTTTATTATTAGTCTGTCTACATCTCTAAAGCTCTGAATGCTCTGTTCCACCTTGTGATGTCATTTAGTGGTAGTTTTCAAGTGAACAGTTCCTTTTAACTTTAGTTCAGTAGAGACTGGAAACTCCAAGGCTGAAAAGATTAAAATGTATGGAGAAAAACAGAGGAATATGGGCTCATGAGCTGGAATAAAGAAATACCCAGTTGGTATGTTTCTGTCTGCACCAGACTGCTCCTGTCTGCTCCTGCCTACTCTCACCTGCTCCTGTCTGCTCCTGCTGGCTCCTGCTTTCTCCTATGTGCTCCTGTCTACTCTTACTGCTCCTGCCGGCTCCTGCCAGCTCCTGCCAGCTCCTTGCCCATGTGTTCTGAAGCCCTGCGTCTTTGTCACTTGCTCCCGCTGTGAGACCCACTGCATTCAGTCGCTTCATTCATCTCAAGTGCACGCTGCGTTCTTCCGGCTCCGGCGAAGCGCCCGCCACCGTATACTTACCTATTCATCAGGCCCATGGTTGTGTCAGGGTGGAGACGTCAGCGCTGCGGTGTGGAGGCGGCGGAGGGGCGGAGCCGGGGAGAGGAAAGGGCGGGGCCGACAGCATCAGTGTGAAAGGAGACGTGGTGTATGTGCATTCAGACAGAGCAGTGCGTCCGGCTGAGTGTTTAAAGAGCGAGGCTCATGACACGCTGTGAGTAATGCTCCTGCACAGCTGCATGTATTCATCTGAGGCTGACGACACCGCACCACATGTCTGCACGGTTACAAGTCTGACTCAACTTGGGCTTTAAGGTAGTCTTGGAAACTTTTGCTTGTCTTCACTGCTTTGGTTTCAATGTTCCACAGTAAGACATTAAACTTATTCCCAAGTTATAGATCAGATCTGTGGAGAGATAAGTCCTTTTACAATAAACTTTTCAATGTATTTTTGAGCAATACAAATCTGTAACAGTGTGAAGCCAGAAACAATGAATGAACAGTGAACAGTGGAACATTCTAGTCCAAGCTCTCCATGGAGAAAAGTAGGTGGAGGACCCTCCCCTCAAACATAAAAGTTATACCTTTAAACACCACATGAGCTCGAAACACGCGCACATGGCCAGTACAACCAAGGAAAGTTTGAAAGTCTGGTGCACTTTTACAAAAATTCTAAGAGTGAGACTGATCATGTGGTAATACTAAACCACAGGGCATGTCTGGCACTTTTCTTACCTCTCGTTGTGTGAGCACTGATCTAAGGACTGGGAGAGTGCACGTTAGAGCCAGTGAATTTTCATTTCATTCATGTACAATTCACCAACAGTTAAGTTAAAGAGCTCGCTTAAATCTGCTATAAAAACCCTATAGGAGAAGGGCTTGCAATATGTGCGTGTGTGTGGCTCGTGCACATTTGCCTCGTGCACATGCGGCTTGTGCACGTGTAACCAGTCAGGTAGACTTTCTTAATGCCATCTGGAGCTCCTATTCATATATAGTGCGCTTTCTCCTGAAAAGGCCCAGCGCTGGTCACATTCAATTTAGTTCAACCTTCAAACAGTGAGCTCCACAATGACTGCACTCACAGAGCAGAAAAACACTGGAGCAGAAAGAGCCATGCCTCATATATCTCACACACACACACACATGCACACACACACACACGCACACACGCACACACACATTCTCTCACTCACACTCTCGCCCACACATTCCATTTTCTCCACCGCAGAAGAAGGGCACAAATGGAATGGACCTAAAGTTACCCAATCGTAACCAGGATGTCCCATTAAATAACCCATTACAATATATTTTTATTCAGGGGCTAGACTGACATAAGGAATAGTAACTGGTACACATGCCTCCTCCTCTCCATGTGGACGAGCAGCGACTCTATTCTGAGCTCCTTCCAGGTAATTAAGCTCCTTATCTCATTTAAGCACCAAAAAGATTTTTCACATTCATAAATAATAATAATAATAATAATAATAATAATAATAATAATAATAATGCTTTGTTTTACATAGCACTTTTCTGGACACTCAAAGATGCTTTACAGAGCATTATTTATTCACTCTCGACCCAGATTCTATTGTAGCCACAGCTGCCCTGGGACAGACTGGAAGCAAAGCATCAGCCTGTCCCACCACCACCACCACCATCACTCACGCACACACCACTTTCATACTAGACAATGTGGGTGAAGTGTCTTGCCTAAGGACACAACAACAGTTTTTGTGACTGGCGCCCCCCTGTGGCTCCTGATTTTCCCAGAGTCTCCCATCCAAGTCCTGACCAGGCCCGGCCCTGCTGAGCTTCTGCGATTTGACGAGATCACCTGTATTTTCAAACAATGTTTGGACGTTGAAATGTGTGAAGAATATCGACATGTTCATCTAGAGCAGGGGTGTCAAACATACGGCCCGGAGGCCAGATCCGGCCCTCCATGACCTTTAATCTGACCCTCGGGTGATTTTTGAATTAACATTTGAATTATATTTTCTATTAAAATCTTGTTAATTTTCTGTGGTGTTTATCACAGCAGCGTCTCCAGAGTCTCTGTACGTGGCCCCTCCCACCAGAGCAGCACAAATGAAGACTTGTCTCTTTCCAAACGCTCTTAAAGGACGATCGTTTTGACTGTTGACCGTGACACCCTCATCAGAAAAATGTCCAACATGAGAAAAGTGGAGCCGAGTGCAGGATTTTCCCAAAAAAAAATGGACTTATTCCTATTTGCATACAAGTTCATGTTAAAACATTGTGTTGAAATAGCTTTTTTCTTAAAGTTTCAGGTTGTTCATAATATTATAATATTTTGTAAAAGAAAGAGTTCATCAATTAAAAAAGATTTCTGTAATAGATTTGTGTTTCTCTGCACCAATATTTGAACTTATTGTTATTTTTGGGGTTTATATGACATGAGTTTTCTGATCCGGCCCCTTTGGGATCAAAGTTGGTTGGATACGGCCCCCGGACCAAAATGAATTTGACTCTCCTGATTTAGAAGATTAGGGCATCAGAACATTAGCCTGTTGTCACTGTGGCGCAGCAGAAGCTCTACAATGGACCTTTTGGACCACCATTCAAATGAGTGGAACAGCGCCTATGGGCCCTATGTACTGGGAATATGTTATTGGGCAAGACACATGACCCTACAGCCTGTAATGTGTTAAGAATGACTGATGAGGTCAGTGAGGACACAGGCGCAGAGGGGCAGTCACATCTGTGGGTGTGTGTCAGGGTGTAAGAGTCACACTGAGTCAAAGTCACACAGTGTGGATATCTGCCCTTTCAGGTCCTGGGATGGGCTTCACAGTAACTATTAGGCCCCAATGACCAGTGTTGGGAAGGTTACTTTTAAAATGTAATTCCCCTACAGATTACAGATTACATACCCCAAAATGTAGTTTGTAACGTAATCCATTAAATTACTTAAAGTGAGTAAAGTAATCTGATTACTTTGGATTACTTGATATTGTCATGTTTTTTTAAACGACATGAATGTATCAACCACATCCTGAAAATTCTTGTTTGTTGTCTTCAAATTGTCTGAGCCCAAGTCTCCATGAATAAGCAACTGTTTGTTGTAGAGAAACAAAGACCACGACATCTTAACATAAGAGGTTTTGTCTGTTAAAAGACAGAAACAAGATCAGTCTTTCCTTCACCAGATTAAAAAATATTATTGATAGAGAAATAATTTTTTATATGAGATCACCTTAAATTATGTCAACCTACTGTTAGGTGTCATGTTGTTTAGACCTGGTTTAGTCCTGGTTTAGTCCTGATTTTTAGACCTGGTTTACTCCTGATTTTAGACCTGGTTTAGACCAGGTCTAGACCAGGTCTAGACCAGGTCTTTAGTTCTGGTTTAGTCGTGGTTTAGTCCTAGTTTAAACCTTGGTTTCAGTCCTGCTTTAGTCCTGGTTAGTCCTGGTTTAGTCCTGGTTTAGTCCTGGTGTTAGTTCTGGTTTAGAGGCGCACAGGAGGAAGCGCGGTTTACGTGAGAAAACACGGTCCACACGCGGCGCACGAGTCGGCGGTGTCCGCGCTGTAACTACGGAAGGAGACGTGGTCCGCGCGTTCTCAGGTTGATGACGATGATGAAGGTGTGTGTGTGTGTTTGTGTTTGTGTGTGTTTGTGTGCACGTCCACTCATGTGGCAGGTCACTATATGACAGTAGTGCAGATATTATGAGTCTATGCAGGTTGTTTTCACCAGTGCCAGTAGCTCCTGTTTCACATTTAAGTTGTAGGCGATTTTATATATATATATATATATATATATATATATATATATATATATATATATATACTCTCACATCGGGAGAAGAATTTCCAAGACACAAATGTGTTTTTACCAATGCACTGCTGCTTCCACTGTGTGACTGACACCGCCAACTTTAACATGACGTTTACATCGCTCTTATCGCAGCGTTCTGTTTGGGTTTCCGGCAATGAGTGGAATTACCGAAATAAAAATAAATAAATGGGATGTAGCACAAAATGTGAAAACAGGAAAATACCGCCTTGTAATCCACTTATTTCAGCAAAGTAACTGTAATCCAATTACCACTCATTGAAACAGTAACTGTAACGGAATACAGTTACTCATAATTTGTACTCTGATTACGTAACGGCGGTACATGTAATCTGTTACTCTCCAACACTGCCAATGACCTACAGATATGTGCGTGCGTATCTGGCCAGAGTTTTGTGTCTTGCATCTACGCTAAGGCAGAGCATATTCAACTTTTCCACTCTGGAAGGTGGTTTCAGATTTTTGTGTTTTTAATCTCCGAAAATGGCACTTCTGATAAAACATTTTGAGAGATATCAGCAGCAGCACTCAGTCGATACTAAAACTGGGTCTGGTCAAGTGGTAATGGAGGGAAACAGATTTTTGACATTCAAATGTCTCTTATTCAGAAACTAGAGGAACTATTGAAATAAGTAAAGTATCAGAATGTAGGAAAGAGTTACACTCCAACAGGGTCAAGTTAAACCTGTGATATTCTTTCAAGTTGTTGACAAAAAATTTAAAAACTCATGTCAGTGACGGAGGGAATGAAATATGCAGCACTTTTTGGGCAATAAATCCAAACAGTGATAACTCTTGGTTCTCACTTCCATATCCTTAACAAACTGGTTTGAATATTTGCTTCATATAGTTTTCTACCATATGGTACAAGATTAGGTTGAAAAACTTCTTACTTTTTGACTCATGAGATTTTTTATTAAGAAAGGTCATGGTAACGGAGGGAAAAGTAACGGAGGGAAAATTGTGCAAATAAGTAGAAGGTGCAGGATTTTACATCATTTGTCACTTTTTTCTTCTGAATATTTTAATATTACTTCAAAATGAAAGGAAACTATTTCTATAAAATATGTCAGTCCTTCCAAACAAATTTTTATTATTTTAAATACTTTTTTTTTTTTTAAATCATGTACCTTCATCAACTGTTCAAAGATGGAATAACACAAGATATGATGAAATACATCCATTTATTTACATGATTTGCAGGTCTTTGAAATTTGGGAAATAATTTTTGTTCCATGTTTCATACATGGTCTGTTTAAAACATATGGAAACTTTAGAACCAAAAATGCTACAGAAAAAAGGTCAACAGTTTCATAAACTAGAGTACATATGTATCTGTTCAATATATTTTTATATCAGATGCATTAACTTGAATTTTTGGCCTTGCTGTTTACTTCTGCTTGACCGGGCCCAACTACCATTGAATCCAAATATTCACTGGTATTGAGCAGGTATACGAAAGTCACATTGACAGGACAAGAACTAACCAAAAAGCTTTAGAATGATGCTGGGCTGTAGAAGAACAAGTATGAGAGCACAGAGACTAGACACTGTAGGATTACACAGATATAAGGTCATCTGGTAATATATAACAGAAAGCATTATGAACCAGTGCTGAAAATCACATTCTATTGTCTAAAGAAAGAGTATTATTATTATTATTATTATTATTTTTTTTTTCATCATGGTATCAGAATCGGTATTGAGTATCAAGCCTATTCTTTACTATCAACATCCACTTTTAAATGTTAGTGTTGTGTCATGAGGAAGAATCCATTGGCTCCTCAAACGTTTAGGTGCTCATTCTGGTGTCTTCTGACCCAATAACATCACGTACGTCTTACTTAACCAGCTGTCGTCTCTGCACACACTTTGACCCAGTAATAGTGTTTGAGTGCTGGAGGCAGGATTGTGATTGGTCGATTTGTTGGATTGATAATGTGGATAACAAAGGAGGAGAAAGTACCTTTTATGGACTGGTGTGCCTGAAGCTGGACTGTTTAAGCGGCATCTTTATCACGGGCGCCTCATTAAGTACATGACTGCAGCCCTGATTAAAAATGAAACGCTCTTAAATGTGCACATCCATCATTTAAAGGTGAACAAAGAGCCACGCGTCAGGCCTGCACCGGCCCCAGCGCCAGCACAGCCATTTCACTCTTGTTTCTTTCTTACACAGTGCATATGATTAACAGTCTTACTTACATGGATTGTGAAAGTAATGCATTTTCCATATACCACAGTGTTTGCAAAATCTAATTTAATCTTTAAGTGTGTGTCGTATGTTTAGTTGTCAGCACACTCCCATGGACACACAGGTTTAATCAATCTCATTTTATTTGATCCCGAGGGGCAGTTTAAGCACATTTAACAGTAAAACACAAGAATAAAAGAAAAGTTCAAACAAAAGTCTCAGTACAGCTCAACAGGTAGAGTCATCAGATCCAATGTCAGCGCGGTGTCAGAGGAGTAACTGTCCTCAGGACAAAAGTGTCCCTCCTCTATGTCCTGAAATAGGGCTTGGCAATATGGAGCAACAAAATATAACTTGATATATTTTGATTTATCTCAATATACGATATATATCTTGATATCTGTACAGGAAAAATAACCCCCCAAAACTATATTGTAATATATACACTGTTGGGCAAGTTACTTTAAAACTGTAATGCGTTATTTATTACTTATTACTGTCATTTCAAAGTCATTAGTTACAATACAATATTACTGTATTTAAAATGTAAAACATTACATTACTATTGCAGCACTTCAAGTTACTCTCACCAAAATAACTGCGAAGATGCTGAACTTTTGCACCATATATGGACTGAACCAGGACTAAACCAGGTCTAAACCAGGATTAAACCAGAGATGAACCAGGACTGAACCAGGACTATAACGGGACTAACCTCGGACTGCTTCCAGGACTTAAGAGGAGGACTAAACCAGAACTGAACTAGGACTAAAACAGGATTAAACCAGAACTAAAATAAAACTAAACAGGACTCACTGTTGGGACGGGCTCGAAGGTGACCGCAGGAGAAAGGAGCGGCTCTGCTCTGCACCTCACGGAGGTAAGAGCGGCTGTCGCCCGATCGCGCTTTATGGACAAACTGCTGCTCGGGCTCGTGGTCCTGATTTCAGCAACTATTTGTGGGAACCCGACCTGGTGCAGGACTCTGCTACAGTGCGTAACTTCTACCTTCTTCAGCGTGTCCAGAAGTCCAACTTTTTGTGTGATGGTTAGTGTGTGGGTTTTGTCGGGGAGAAAACTTACAAACATACAACACTTCAGAATCACACTGCTAGAGATTGAAAATGTATTTAAAGCTGGCATCTGAACACATTCTGTACTGTACAGGAGACAGGAGTCCCTTAGCCAATCAGGACACAGCGGGAGGAACACAATACACATTCATACAGTGTAAAAACAAAAAGCATGAAAAATAGCACTAAAGAAAATCAGGGAAACAGCGAGACTGTGAAAAGTGAACTACGATAGAGGGAGGGATGACTGTAAACCAGGTCTAAACCAGAACTGACCCAGGTCTAAACCAGGTCTAAACAGTGTGGAGTTCTGCGTCTGTCCTTTCGCCCGCGGCTACCTGAAGATCTATGTGGCTGCGTCTCCGGTGGTTTCACCTCTGCTGATATTGCAATGATTTTAGCGAATTTGTATGAAGAAAAACCCACCACTTCAATCCAGGTTAAAAAAGCTTTGTAACGCGCGTTACTCACATTTGTACAGAGTAAAATATTACAGTTTTTTTCCCCTGTAATGCCACATTACTGTGTTACTGCAAAAAGCAATGCATTACTGTAATTTGTTACTTTTATAACACGTTACTCCCAACACTGAACATATTTATGTAATATATCAACGTGCAAAGAGGCAGTTCATGTAGGAACAAAGTGCTTCTGCGACATAAACAGAAAAAAAAGTAAAAATTCTAGCATAAAAATCATATTGCCTTCTTTTAAGCTCAACTCAAGCTCATCTTTGCATTACCTCTGTTAACTGTACGATAACCATAATCATGAGCTCCTTTAGCGGAGGAAGCAGAGGAGGTTCATAAACAGCGGTAAGGAGGTGTGAGGTGTCCCACTAGCCACTGCGCACATCAAACCCAACACTTTCTATTCATGCTTACGTCACAAACCAGGAAGACGTTTGGAAACGTGATGACAACTTCCAGTCGCCCTACTCTGCCATAGTAAGTCTGACAAAATCTCGGAAAAAAGAAAATGTCCCAGTTTTCTTCATCTCCATGTCATTACAGTGTTCCTTTATGTTTGGCTAATCAACAATTCCAACCATATCTCACTTTTTATAATTTCCTCACTGACACACAAGTCTGAGTGCACTGGTACATGGGATTATCAGAGATGATTGGTCAAATTCCAGATGATTCCAAACAGCACATACGTCTGCAGTCTTCATTTTACCTCTGAGCACGTTTACTTCAGTGGGTTTGATCACAGTTGTTCAGCGAGTCCAGTTCTCATTGTATGTTTTCAAACGCCGTCCTGGTTTGTGACGTAAGCGTGAATAAAATTACAATTATTGTACAATTATTACAAATGAGATAAGATAAGATAATCCTTTACTTTCTCCCGTGGGAGACATTTGTCTTGGGACAGGGGATCACATGCTTTATCAAAAAACACAACACAGAGCACCAAACAAACACCACCACAGAAAAAGCAGATACAAGAGCAAGTATGACCATGATTATTCATTTAAATCTTCTGCATCAATAAACTTTAGATTACTAAACTACTCTAGAGCCACATCAGCCCATTTGAGGTTATAATGTGTTTAATGCAGTTTTGCGCACATGTGTTACAGAAACGAAACTTAATACCACATGGCTCATTTGTATAAACTAGGGCGGGGCACATTAATGCGCAAATTTTGCGTTAACTAATTAAGTCATTAACATGACAATTATTTTAACGCTGTTAACGCAGTTTTTATTATTTATTTATTTTATTGTAAACATCTGTTTCGCACTGGCTTTTATTTGGAAAAAGTCCACCATGAGCGTTTCTTTAAGTTTGACGTCTTTTCTTTAGACTTTTTTCTGACCACGTGAGATGCAACGTGTCCGAGCCTCCGCGAGCCACGGGCGTCTCCGGCCGGACCAGCCGTGCGCTCTGAGCTGAGCTTGTTTCTTTAGCGCTGCAGAGGGAGTCACTGATTTACCCAGATACCACTGGAAGAAAAAAATGTGATTGGTCCATTTCCATTCCATTATATTAACCCTTTGTTTCCCAAGAAATATCAGTCCAAGTTTATAACACTGATCTAGAAATTATTACTAGTGTTGTGTTTATTACTCACTGAATAAAAAATATTGAAAAAAAAAAAAATAGTAGTACAAAAATTCATTCAGTATTTTTTCTTGAGCCTTCACTGAATACCCTGAAGACTCTGAGGGTTCCTGTTATGTGAAAGAAATGCTGTTTGCACAACAAATGTTTGGCTCTTTCATTTATATTTCCAATAAAAGTCACTATACTCTACTTTTTAATTCATTAATTGGTTTTGCGTATAACATGTGATTAATTGTGATTAATTTTTTTCATTTTTGCCCAGCCCTAGTAAAAACTAAAGGACAAAAGCACATGATTCAGTGGAATATATGTGTTGATGTGCTGCTGATGGTGAGTCTGTAAATGGTGGAAAAGGTTTGTGGCACTAGAAGCTTTGGTTGGCACCAGCTTTCGGCGTTCACAGCAGTAGACATCTGTCTGCTGTTTGTCTGACACGTTAAAACTGAAGTATCTCCAGTTGACCTAATTATTTTTGAGACAAGTTCTTTAGCCTCTGTAGCATCACAGCAGCCTCCAGGGGGCGCCAGGTGAGCTCTGGACACACAGGAACTGGGTCATTTGGTCAAACACGTGTGGGAGGAGCAGAACAAAGCAGCACTGACGGTTTTGGCCTGGACACACAGAACCAATGTAACAAGAATTGGGCCGTGAGTTGTCCTGGTCGACTGTAAAATGCAGACTCAAATACTCACAATTATGGAACATGTCAAAACCAAAATATAAGTGGTGTGCTGCTTGTGTGCTGAACCAACTGAATGCAATGCACGACAGGTTATCGAGCATGTCTGCATGGGACACAGCACGAGTTATAAAAAAAAAAAAAAGTTTTAACTGCTCCTTTTTGTGCAATGATTAATGACTGTTTATATATTTATTACTGCTATTAATTTCTTTCATGTCTTGTAAGTGTGTGTTTGTGTGTATAGACTGAGTATTCTACAATCAAATATAGTATAAAATAAAATGTATGATATTAATTTGAGACGATTCCAGGAAGAATACTGATATTTGAGTAGCTAATGGGATCTTAATGAAATAAACTAAACTCGTTTGGTGATGAAAAGGACCAAAAGAAAAAGTTCAAATCACATAATCCAAAAGTCCTTCACTTATGTTCTTTGAACTGCACAACTGTACTTCTTTGGTTGGTTGAAATCCAAAAGATAGTGTCATGTCATCAGGACATTTGTGGGACAGAGGGTACAGGGTGGGATCCTGGCTGATGAGGGAGTCATTTGGTCTAATAAAATACTGACAGTCACTCCCCCTTCAGAGCGCTATCACAATGCAATTAGTGTGCATCATGCAAATGAAACTACTGCACATCACACTTCAGGTTTGTGAAGTTGCTGTGTACAGTTTTGTATCATGTTTTTGTTAATGTGTGGAGAATTGGCCAGGGAAAGATCTTTAAAATACTCAAACATGCAAGGATGACTTCTAAAACCTCCTCAGACATATTTTTAATGAATACCAGGTTCAAACGGGTTATTTCATACCATTTCTGATGGTTAACATATTTACATTATTCACAGTAACACTGTGTTGTGACCTGATTGGGTTCTTATCCTGGGTTTTTATGGCCCTACAGTAAATCACAGTAGTGACTGTGACCAAGAGCTGCAGCAGTATTTAACGGGGTATTATGAGAAATCAATTTCTTCACGCTTTCTGCCACATTATAATTTTGATTCCTCATCAGAAACACACCTGTAAGTAGCTGCAGTGGTTGCTGTAAGATTCAGGGCAGTGCTCCACAAGCCGAAATCTCCTATGCTCCCACACTCAATTCTCGATACGATATGTAAGTATATATATATATACAAAATGTACGCAACAACTTGATGTGCATTGTGTTGTGCTGGTGCTCTGAAGGGGGACTGACTGAGGACAGAGGACAGTTATAGTTGTACTTTTGAATCACAGAAGAACATTCCAATCTATAAACTAAGCTGGCTGTAATTATATAACTGTAATAGATTTCATGATTATTTTAAAACCTATTTCTCTGTGAACCTGGTCCCAAACAGGGAGGGACTGGACTTGTCACGCAGGCTTTGGGGTCAGCAGTGTTTTCAAATGGTAATTAAATGGTCACATTTATATACTGTATTTTTCGGACTATAAGTCACATTATTTTTCCGTGGTTTGAGTGTTTCCTGTGACTTATACTCCGGTGCGGCTTATATATTAAAATTTTCAGACTGACAGCTGTGAGAGGCTCTAGGCTTGTGTGTCAGTATCTGCTCCTCCTCCTCCTACTGTGCATGTCTGCTGCAGAAAAAGCCGCTGTCCTGCTGCAAGTAAGTAAGTAATAAGTAGTAAGTCTTTATTTATATAGGGTTTTTCACAGACACTTTACAGAGCATTATTCAGCATTATTCATTCACTCTATACCTGGTGCTGGTAAGCTACTATTGTAACCACAGCTGCCCTGGGGCAGACTGACAGAGGCGCGGCTGCCATCGGCCCCTCCGATCACCACCATCACTCACACACACACCACTTTCATACTAGGCAATGTGGGTGAAGTGTCTTGCCTAAGGACACAACTGCAGTTATTCCCACTGGTGCCCCCCTGTGGCTCCTGATTTTCCCAGTGTCTCCCATCCAAGTACTGACCAGGCCCGGCCCTGCTGAGCCTCTGAGATCTGACAGGCTCAGGCTTTTACAAGCCGGTATGACCATGGTAGTGAAATATTCAGCAGTAAAACAGTAATAGAGCAGCAGAAAGAAAGTTTGGAGTGAGCAAGAAACTTGTGAGGAACTGGTGGAAAGCGGGGATGGAGAACAGCTTCACAGAGGATGCACCATGAAACTTTCCTGAAGTCACTGGATGGATGGACAAAGCCTGGACTTCAGTGACACTGAAACCATCCTGTCGGGATTCAGAAAGAATAATTCTAACTGGAACTGATGCTGAGTCTGAAGACAGCGACACAGAAGAGGAAGCGACGCTCTGTTTAGCCCATGGATCTATGGTTTACCTCCAAAGGTCACGAAGTTATTCAGAAATGACACAGAGGATGAAGAATTGAATGGATTTAGTGATTTGGAGTGAGATGGAGAGTTTGGTGAACTTGTTCTGTTGTTTATGTTATAATTATCTGAAGAACTGTTCTCCTGTTGTTACTATAACTTGCCTTTCAAGAAGAAATGTCGGTTCCTGGTCCTCCAAAAAGTGAGACTTATAGTCCGATTCAACTTATATATGTTTTTTTCTTCTTCATTATGCATTCTTTAGCTGGTGCAACTTATAGTCCGAAAAATACGGTAGATCCTTTGCACAATCAAAGCACTTTACCAAAGAATCTTTCAAGGAATCACTCACTCATCCACACACACACACACACACACACTTGGAATCACAGCTGGAATCACACCCCCAACCTGTGGCCAGGGATCTGACTGCTCTACCATCAGTGTTATTGACCTCCTGCCGCCCTCAGTTCTCTGGCTGATCATGCGCGGGATGTGTTTCTTATTCAAGATCAGTTTCATTAACTTGCATCTTTGATAATTCACTACATTATCTGATGTGAGCTGGAGTTTTTCCATCCTCTGTGTTCCTCGTGACCCCTGGACCGGCTCGGGGGCCACGCGGGGCCCCTCCCGCTGAGGTGAGGGTCAGAGCTCACTTTGAACATGGTACATTCATTGTGTTTCCTTCTGAGATAATGCTCCAGAGCCTCAGGCGGAGGTCAGAGTTTGTGCTTTAGCTCATGTTATTCTGTGTCTGATTCTCATTTATTCACTCTCTCTTCTCATATGTACCTGCTTTCTGTGTGGTCGATGGTTCTATTCCTCACACGATCCTTCTACTGTCTCCTCTGTGCGGTTGATTGTTGTATTCCTCTGGTCATGTCTTTTTTGTGTGGTCGATGGTTCCATTCCAAGTACATACCTTCCCTCTAATGCTAAATCCCTGTCTCCTCACATGCACCTGCCCTCTGCTCCTGTCTCGTGTTGGCAGGGAGCTCCGTGTGGTTTTTGCTGAAGTCACAGTGGTTTTGCCCTGTGTACTGTCCCTCGGGTTTTGTGGTTTGGGCCTTATTAAAGTGAATGGTGATTTATTTTTCTCTAATATAAAAAGAACATGTTTTGACAGTCTCTGAGCTCCAGTAGCAGTGTGGCTGCTCCGGTGCAGAACGGGTCTGTGATGTCTCATAGTTTTGTCATGTTTTTGGCTGTTACTGGTCGACTACAGTGGACTTTTTCATTGGGAGCACTATGCAGACTTTTTTATGAAACACTGAGACATTTTAAAGAGTGAGTATGTTCACATTTCTATGAGCTATGATTAGTTATAAAATATTTAGATCAGTTTAATATTTTGAATTGTTTTGAAAACGGAACATCATATTCAAATATTTCACTGTCTGTGGCATCAGGTTGTGAAGTTGTAGGGTCTTGTTTTGTCTCATGTTCTCTGGAAAGAGGCCGTGTGGAGCGTGGGTGATTCAGGATTATGGTCTGAAGCTGCATTCATGTGATCTTGGAAACTCGGAGTTACATAAATGATCATCTTACTTCACAGTCAGAGTGTTCACAACAGCAGCCCATAACACACATTGTTATGAGCTGCTCTCTGCTCTTCCCAAAAAATATTAAAATTAATCCCAATTAATTATTACAAAATTCTGCAGCACGTGTCCTGACGAGGACCAGAGGGTGGACCACATTACACCGGTTTTAAAATCACTGCAGTGGCTCCCTGTGAGTTTCAGGATCGATGT